>NW_011892227.1:8094-9915 GCF_000151845.1 Pteropus vampyrus
GATAAGGAAGTAAATAAAAAGGGTGGAGAGCAGAAAAAATGAAGCAAATTGAGAAAGAAAATAAGAAAGTAGAAAGAATGAGGCTGTATAAATAACCACTGTAAGCAGATAAAATTGACCTTAAAAATGACCGAAATTATCAGATTGGATAAAGAAATGAAATCTATCTGTATTTGCTAGCAAGAAGCAGACTTCGGAAATTTAAAATAAAGGGACATATAGTTATGTAAGATGTGAACAATGAGGGAGGCTGAGTGAAGGCTGCACAAGACTTCCTTGTGCATTTTTTTTAATGTGTTGTTGCAAATTTCTGTGAATATGTAACTATTTCAATGTAAAAAGTTATATAAAATAAGGGGGGGAGGGAGGAGAGAAGATATACCATTTAAATCTCAACTGAAAGACAAGAGTGTAGCAATAGTAATACCACACAAAATTCAAATATAAGACAAAAACAATAACAGGAATAAAAAGGATCGATTCTTAATAATGAAAGGAACAATCCCATGAGAAAACATAATACTTAGGAGCTTGACTATAGCTATAACAAAACCCAGAATTGCATGAAGGAAAGTCCAATAGAATTATCAGGAGACATGGATGAAACCACAATCATTGTGGTAGATTTTGGTATATCACTATCAGAATCCAATAAATTAGTCCAAAAATATTAAGGATCAGAAGATTTACAAATAAACTAACTTTATCTGATATCTAGAACTCTACCTCCAACAAATAGATATATATTTTTAGAGTACATTTACATAAATTATACATGACATTTCAAAAATTAACCACTCACTGGATCACCAAGAAATTTCGGCAGTGTCAGAGACAATATGATACTATGTGCTCTCATAATAATTCAATTAAATGAGAAATCAACAATACAACCACTTTACAACGATCCATATAAACTGCAATCCTAAAAACCTACTCCAAAAAGAATTCTCGTAAGAGGATTATAAAATACTTAGAACTGAATGATAATGATAATTAGAGTATAGCATATCAAAATTTGTGGAATTTAACTATCTACATTTAGAAGTAAATGTATAATCTTAAATGTGTTTGTTTAAAATTAACAAGAATAATTTAAAAAATGAATTAAAAAGTTATCTCAAGAGCTAGATAAATAAAGTAAATATAAGGACAGAAATAAAGGCAGAAATAGAAATGAATGAGATATAAAACAAGAGAGAACAGAGAGTCAGAAAACTAGAACTGGATCAAATAAAAGAAAGAACAAAATATAAGGAATTTAGATCTCATGAATAAGTATTTTGAGCAATTTTATACCAATAAATTTGAAAAATTATGCAACATTTGTAGTTATCTAGAAAATATGCATTATAATTAGCTTGAGCAAAATAGAAAAACCCAAAAAGTTGATAAGCATTTTAGATTCACTGGTATTATCAAAGCCTCTCCTGACAGGTGTTTAAATGGTGTCAAATATGAGTATCATATCCAAAGTCACAAAGATGCTGAGAATTGCACAAAGTCATTTGAGACAAACATTTCATGTATGGACAATTGTGTGTAGTTCATTCCCAGGAGAGAAGTAGAGCTACTTCATTTAAAGATGGTTAATTATTCTCTGATTTATCCTGGGGAGTTCAGCTTGTTATAAATAATACTGGAACAAGCATTTTTTGGGAAACAATCTTTGTCTGCAGTATTGATTGTTTCCTTAGGGAGAGATTCTCAGCTGTAGAATTTCTGGGCCAAAAGTTTAGCATTTTTCACCTGCAGTGCACTCACTGATGAAGAAAAGTCCATCCCAGGTACCAGGTCCCAGCACTGCAGGGGGGAGCCACC
>NW_011892228.1:0-816 GCF_000151845.1 Pteropus vampyrus
GTTAGACTGAGCCTGTCATTTTGAAATCTAGGATTGTTTATAGGATTCACAAGTTTATGCATCTAATTCGAGCTCTGACAAAGATATACGGTCACATAACCATCCCCACGGCCAGAACCTGGACCATTTCCATCCCTCCGAACACTTCCCCTGACCCTCCCCGCCTCCAGGCCCTGGCGACCACTGATCTGCTTTTGCCTTTTCTCGAATTTTATGCGAGCGGAATCACAGAGCGCTTGGGGTTTTGTTTCTGGATTCTTTCACTGGCCGTGACGCGGTGTCAGCTGTCCGTTCCTCTTAACTCCACCGTGTGGCCGCACCGCCATCCCCCGGGTGGCAGACGGGGGTCCCTTCCCATTTGGGGCTATTTTGGATACAGTCATCAGGAACATTCAAGTATCTGTCTTCCTGTCAATGCAAGGTTTCCATTCGTCGCGGGTCGACTCCTGGGAGCGGAGTCGCAGAGCCAAGCACGCGTGACTTACTAAGTCCCCACACCCTCTCCGACGCAACGTTCGACTTTTCCACTCGTGACAATCTGGTGAAAAAATAAACTTCGACGGCACCTCCTCGTTGTTTGACTGTGGCCTTCCGCCATCGCGAGTGGAGCGTCTCACGTTTTCGTGTCTTTCAAATGCAGTCGCAGAGGTACGAACTTCCGGCGACAGATTACAGAAAAGTCACAGGGAATCCGTACAGCCGAGAACGCGGTCATAGCCTCGAATGGTGGCAGACGGTCTCTAGACTTGTCGTGATGACCACTTACTTCGTAATGTACGAAAATATCGAATCCCTGCGCTGTACGCCTGAAATGAA
>NW_011892228.1:2252-3545 GCF_000151845.1 Pteropus vampyrus
GCGTTCTGTGGTGTCACCCACAGTCCACCGCAGTCCAAAAATATTAAAAGGAAAATTCCAGAAGTAAACGACTCGTAAGTTTGGGAAGTGAGACAGCGTTCTGAGTAGCAAGCATGATGAAATCTCTCTTCGCCCCACTCCACGTTGCCTGGGACATGAATTACCCCTTTGTCCAGTGTATTTACCGTGTACACCCCCTGCCTGTAGGCCACTTAGCCTTCTCAGTTACCAGACCAGTTAGAGAGAGAGAGAGAGAGGCCACAATGACATAACGTTCACTATGCTGTATTGTTACGATTGTTCTATTTTACTGTTAATTGTTAATCTCTTACTACGCCTAATTTATCAATTAAAATTTATCATAGGAACATATGTGTAGGAAAAAACACATTGTCTCTAGGATTTAATGCTACCCATGGATTCGGGCATCCGCTGGGGGTCTTGGAATGGGGTCTCCCCGTGGGTAAGTGGGGACAGCTGTGCTGGTCTTATCCTCATTTTCCAGAAAAGCAAACTGGGGCTCTGAGAACTTTAGTCAGTTTCTTTGAGTGCCGAGACCACAGGCTTAACCGCGACGCTCCAGCGCCGGGGCTCGAGAATGCAGAATCCTGGCCGTGGAGAAAGCCACAGACACACTGGATGTCTTAGTACAGCATCAGGGAACCTGCCTGGCTCCCAGCCTAACTCCCTCCTCGCCCGAGCTCGGCAGAGCAAATTCCTGAAGGCCACTGGCGGGAAGGCCCCCCTGCAGGCCACCTCAGGACGCCGGCCCAGGCCAGAGAGCTTGGCTCCCCCTGCCCTCCGACTGATCTTATTCCCTGGAGCACGGAGAAGTCACGCCCACTTGGGTTTCAACATTCTTGTCTGGTCTCTGGCCACCATCTCAGGCCTGCTTCCTTGAAGCTGGCCATTAATTTTTTTTTCAGTGAACATTCAGTAAATAATCTGTGACAGGCACTGGGCAGGGGACGAAAACCATGCCTAGCTCTGTGCCTCATCTATGGACTCGGTTCTCTGTAAATATTTCTTGAGCGAATGAATAGGCGTGTTTCTGTGGACTGCAGAGGAAGACGGATAAGCGAACAGAGTCAGAATCCCAGCAGCGAGTCCTCTGACAGGCAGAATACGAGACTTTCTAAGAGCACAGGGTGTGGACTCAGGGAGAATTCCTGGAATGCTTCCTGGAAGAAGTGGTGTTTACGGTGAGGCCTGAGGCATGGCTTGGTTAGCCAAGTGAAGGAGCATGAGGCAGAGGGAGAATGAGGTTCATCGTAAAAGAAAAAGGCTCACCCC
>NW_011892228.1:8610-10539 GCF_000151845.1 Pteropus vampyrus
CTATTCTGTCCTCTGTCACCAGCCTGAAGGAATACCTAGAAATGCCTCGGCCGGCCATTTCCAGGAAGGACGTGGGCTTTGGACTGCCGTCTAGACTCACCCAGTTCCAGCGCTGGGGGCCGGCTTTGCCGCCCCCCACTTCCCCTCGGGAAGCGTGGCAGCCCGCGGCAAGGGACGGCGGCCAGCCAGGCGCTGAGCCAGAGCACAAGGCCTTCCATAAGAGGCGCCCAAGAATTCTGGCCTCTAGAGCACGGCCCACTGGGACAAAGGGCAAGGGGGACCAAAGAGACATCAGTGAGCTGCCCAGCATGAGCTTCAGGCCCCTGGCTGGGCCCACATGGCCCTCGACGCCCCAAGGACCTGGTCAGCGGTCACCTGGGACCCGGCCTCGGATTTCCTTTAGAGCCAGGCTGCTCTCGGCCTGAATGGCACAGTGCGGGCGGCCCCCGGGCCACCCCGCCATGCCGAGTCGCTTCCCCCAGCCTCGGGGACACCACCTGATGTCTGCCGTGTGACGCGTATCAGAGTTCAGTCATTCGCAAAGCCCCCTCACCGTTCCCTCATATCCAGATGCTGCCACACAATTGTCTAACGTTTCAAAACACCTACCGACGGCTTCCAATTTGAATGCATTAATTCATGACCCTCCCCAGCGTCCATTGCCAAAAAGCGACAGCAACTAGCACAAAAACAGACCAAGTTAGCAAGCTGTGTGAGCACTCTCATCACCAAAAAAAAAAAAAGCGAAAAGAAGCCAGCAAAGATGGGACATGTGAGTGACCTGCCAGCACCAAGATGACGTTTTCCTCTGTCATGCAACATTGTTTGTGTCCAGCGGCTCTGTAGCCGAATTCTCTTCTCCCTTCCCCGGGAAGCGGGCGGTGCCCAGCTCAGCCCCGCTGGAGGTTGCGTGTGGTCTGGGTCCTTCTGACTAGAATGTGAGTGGATGCTACGCCCAAGGACTTCTAAGACTTCGGGTGCCTTCTCTCCCTTCCCCCACTTCTAGCTCACTAAGCTGGTGACATCGCAGAAGCCACACGTTGGAGATGACAGACCCGCCACTCACGAAGACTGCGTGGAAGTCACCCCCAGCCCTGGCCCGCCACCAGAATCTATTACAGGAGCGAGAAATGCACTTGTATCCCAGGCGTGTGACACATGCCTGGGTCTGTTTATTGCAGCTGCCACAGTACCCTCCAAAACCAGGGCCTTCGTGCGCCCCGATTCTCATGCCACAGAGGGGAGCACGGCATGCTATGATTAAGGCCACGGTGTTGGGTGTGGGACAGATCCAGGGTTAAGTCGCGGTCCCGTCACTCGTGAGATGTGTAAACTCGGGAAGTTACTCAGCCTCGCTGAGCCTCACGCCGTAGAATGGACCAGAAGACCCCACCGCCCGCCCACCTGTGATTCTGTAGGAATCGAATGAAAAAGTGTCGCATGTTGACCTCGCTTTACAGGCGGGACCTCGGTTTTGATTTGTTTCTGTTTCACGTTTGAATGTGTCTGAAATCTAGGCGTGTCTTTTAACAGATAATAGGGTAGGGTTTTTTTTTTTCCTTTCTCTTTTTTCCGCTTGCTTTTCCTGGAAAACCGTTGTACGAGTGATTTAGAAGCCAGAAAATACGATAAAGGTCCCACCATTTTGGTTTTGCAGCTCCAAAGCCAGCGTTTCCAGCGTGATTATTAGACCAGAGGCCGCACACCAGAGGCCTCTTGGCTACACCTGGCCCGCGGGCTTGTTTTCCTCATCCCATTTCACTGGAAAGAATTGCGAAAGGTAAAAACTAAAGGGTTTCCTAGAGCAACCTGCGCTTCCAGCTTCTTTTTAAAAAAATCTGGACAGTCTGACACCGCGGGCCTGCATTCCAGGGAGGGCGCAACGTAGCTGCCACCTTCCGAAGCCAGCTCGCAGCAGCCCCAGCCACC
>NW_011892229.1:0-2225 GCF_000151845.1 Pteropus vampyrus
CTTCCCTTCCCTGTCTCCTCACTCCTTGCGATGTGACTTCATGGGTCCTCCCAGCCAGAAATGTCTATTTCTCTACCCTTAAGTCTCAGCTGGCCGCACGACTCGCTTGTCACTGGACTGTAGTGGAAGCCAGTGTCCATTCTGAACCGCGGCCACAAGCTTTGCGTGCTGCTGCTCTGGCTCCTGGAACCCTGCCGGCCCTCCATGTCAGCGGTGTCTAACCTTTCTGACCTGATGGTCCGAGGCGGAGCTGAGGCGGTGATGCCAGCACTGGGGAGCGGCTGCAAATACAGATGTGGCTTCGCTCGCTCGTCCGCTGCTCACTTGCTGGGCGGCCCGGCTCCTAACAGGCCACAGACTAGTACCAGTCTGCGGACCCGGGGTTAGGGACCCCTGCTCTATGTGACTCAACCCAGACGAGCCAGTTGGATGGCAGAGATGTGGCCCACGTGTCCTCGCTGTCCCCCAACAGGCAGCCAACTGGCAGAAGCAGAGACCTCTCGCTGAGCGCGAGCAGATCGCAGACCCATACATGAGCCCAAGTGAAACCATGTCTGCCAAGCTGGGCCCGCCCATCTATGAGCCCACAGCAATGGGAGCTAAGCAAAGGGCTGATGTTTTAAGATGTTAAGAGGTGGGATGGCTTGTTACGTAGCAGAAACTAACTGACACAAAAGGTATCGTTGGATTGTAACTTGTCCGAGGTCACTCGGCTGGTGAGCAATGAAGCGCTCGGTTATTATAGCTGCTCGTGGGCTCACACCCTTGGTTGATACACTGTACTTTTTGATGTAAACAAAAAAGTACATGTCATTTGCCTTCTCCGTGCTCTGTGTAGGGCTTGATGACACGTTTCCTACATCCAGGAAACTTACAATCTCCATTTTCTTTTTCACTAAGGAAATTGTAATTTGATCATTTCGCTCATGCTACTGATTTCACCTAAAAATGTAAAAAGTGCATTTTTTAAAACGTATTTTTCACCTTTGAAATCTCCTTTAATGTCCCAAGAGAGAACTGGAGTTTCTCACCTGTGGCCGATGGCAAAAATAACCACAATTCTCACTCCTTCCTTTGTCCTTGCTCTTTGTAATGTGGCTCTCCGGTACCACCCATCGAGAGCTGAAATCCGCCTCCCTACCCCTTGAATCGAGGCTGGACCATGACTTGCTTTGGCCAAACAGCGTGGCAGTGTGCCTGATCTGAGGCCTGAGGTGCCTGCATACTTCCATTCATTCTCTGGGTAACCCTGACTCCATCACGGAACCAGACTGGGCTGGCCTTGCTGGACGACGAGAACCCACACAAACCTGAGGTCCCAGCCAAGGTGTCCCAGACGAAGCCCCAGACGTGGGAGAGCCTGCCCAAGGTCGGCAAAGCCAAACCACAGCTGAGTTTGCCGCACGTGGATGCTGAGCTGAGTCCAGAGGAAATGCCCAGCCGAGTCAGCCTAAACTGCCAAGTGCAGAATCAAGAGCTAAATACATGGTCACATTAGGCCACTAAGCTTGTGATGAAGCAGAAGGTAACGGATATAGGATCCTTGGTATACTTCTGGCATTTTACAACTCATTTTTTTGGAGTAACACATATACTTGAGAAATGTTTATTGAATGAAGGAATAAACGATTGAACATTCGATTACAGCGAGGTAAGAGTTCTCTAACGAAACAGAACTCTGACTTTTTATTTTGAAGAGAATTAACTTCTACCTTTCCTGGCTGTGAGACAGAGTGATGTTTAGCACAGGGCGTGCTCACGATGCCTTAGCTCTCATCGATCCCGGATGTGCATGAAAACACCAAAACCAACCAACCAACCAACCAACCAATGAAAAAGCAAAAGTCAAAGCAAATGCTGCATTGCTGAAGCACACAGGAGGTTTTTCCTAAATCCTTTCAAACTCAAGACCAACTCTCCTGGAAGTCTTAGGTGGAGACTGCCAAGCTCCTCTTGGAAAGTACGCCCTCTCTAAGTGACCCACAGCGACTCACCACGGGGAAGACCTTCACGAGGTGTTCTCCACTCACATCCACGGCTGGTCTTTCTCAATTTGGCCTGCATATTAGAAGCACCCGGAGAGTTTTAAAAAACACCTCCAGGGATGGGCTTAATTAGTTTGGGGGTACAACCTGCATGCAGGGACTTTTAAAAGCCCCCAGAGTGACTTTATTGAATAGTCAAGCTTGAGAAGCACTGCTGGATCCTCCCCAGAGTGTTTCTGC
>NW_011892229.1:6605-7848 GCF_000151845.1 Pteropus vampyrus
GCTTTCAGGGGCGCATGAGCCGACGCGGCTGCCTGTGAGCCCCTGCTCTCTGGAGGGCTGCGGTCACGTGCCACGGACAGCCGGGTCCCCGCCAGTGCCTGCTGACGTCCAGGCCCCGGGGACAGGGGTTACTGTAGGTGCCAGAAGAGGAACAAAGGGGCAGAGCGGGAGGCGGGGCTCCAGAGCCACAGACAGCCGGGTCACTGCGAACGGCCACCAGGGCTCCCACAGCAGCGCCTCCGAGGAGCCCGCCTGCCTCGGCCCCCCAAGAGACCCGCGACTCGGTGGTTACAAACAATCAAATAAAAACTGCTCTAAGACCAGACAAGATACATAGACCAAACAGACTGAAGCAACCCAGGCGAAGCTTGGTGACACCTCGGTTCATTTCTCTCGGTTTCTTTGGTCTTTACTTGAAAATAGCATCGTATAAATATATTCGATATATTCTTAAAAGGTTATACAAACACTTCTTTAAAAAGGTTGTCGACCACATTGCAAAGGATGAGACGTTTAAAAACGACGGAGCAGACACTGCACGTGGGTGTCACGGTGCCAGCGTAACGAACCTGCCCCGCGGGCAAGGCCAGCTCGGGCAAGGCCAGCTCGGGCAAGGCCAGCTCTCACGCCGAGAAGGGTCTGCAGCGACCCTTCGCCGCCACTGCCGTTTGAGAAACGTCATGATCTGTGCGATGATGTTCCTGAGAAACGACGCGGGGGTTTCTTACAGACACGGGCCACGACGGCAGCATGACACGCGTCCGAGCATGAGGACGGGGGCCGTGACCTTGGCCACGGCCACCTGCTCCACGGACAGTCTGCTCCGAACCTTCGCTTCCACGGCTGCCGCCTTTCAGTGACAAACATCCAGGGTGTGGCCCCCCCCAACCCTCGTCCCCGGCAGCGCACCCCTCACCTCGGAGCACATCCTGGAATGCGCATCGTGGGCGGCCCCTGTCTGCCTCCGTGAGTCACCAGATGAGGTGCCCGGGTTCGTTTCCACTCACTCACGCTGCCACGCGGATGCCAACGTGTGGGCGGCAAGGCCAAGGCCGCTCTGCGTGTTTCTGAGTGTCCCTCGCCTCTCACGATTCCCGTCCCTGTCGTCACGTCCTCCCCATGATGTACGAGCGGAATGAGGAGTTGGTCACTGGCAGGGACACGGTGGCCCCAAATCATGGCTCGCCCCTACCCTCCCGGGAAGCTATTAAAATGTGTTTTTATTTTTTTAATTTATTTTTTT
>NW_011892229.1:11198-11571 GCF_000151845.1 Pteropus vampyrus
TACCAAGAGACAGACGGCTGCCTTTGATTGGTAATCAGCTACATTATCGTTTCCCGTCTCTTTTTAAATAGGTCTAAAAAGATCACACAGTCATGCGCTGTCTTCCTCAACACACCACCAGGTCCTTCCACCACGAGCCACGCAAGCTCAGAGGCGAGTTCTTCGCTGGGGAAGCGCTGGACAGACACGAGCCTCTGCCGAGCCATCGTTTACTCCTTCACTGGATTTCACATCGAGCCCTCTCCTGAACCCCTGCCATACAGATATATTTAGACTGTGAACCTCTCTACTTCCCCATGTCATCATGGGCGATCCCAGAGAACTCACCTGAATTTATTAGAAATAGGAGCAAGATTTGATTACCTAACGCGAA
>NW_011892230.1:0-1581 GCF_000151845.1 Pteropus vampyrus
CCTCTCACATAAATAGGCAGGCAGCTCTTTGATCTCAAGGGCCCTGGTTCCTTCCATCTTTCTGCTTCCTTTTTCCCCAGCATGGAGCTTCTCTCGGAAAGATTATCTAATGGTCCAAGATGGAGGCTGGAAAAGCTTCTCTGAATTGCCAGGAGCCTTCCCTCCACTCATGCCTTTTAATCTGGGTGTTCTCAGGGATACAGCTATAATCTTGTTTTTTTTTTTGTCTCCCATGTCCAGACACCTCTCCCCGACCCCCACCGCAGGCACCTTCCACTCCACGTCTTGGAGGGAGGTCTTGACAGCAGAGAAGTCACACTTTGGGGGCAAAATCCGTGGGCATTTTCTAAGTCCCTTCGCTACGACTGAATTATGTAATAGGAAAAAAACTTTCTTTTCAGTTTAGAGCCATTGGAGAAAAACTTCAAAGCAAATAATACTTTTTAATGTGCAGCTTTTAATGAGCCTCTTTTTAGGGAGCGGCTCCCAGATGCAGCCCTCATTTGTGACAGACCGGGCGCTCGCCTGCCTGTCTGCTCTGTTGACCAGACTCTCTCCCGGGGTCCCTGTCCGAGTCACCATCGGCCTGGTGAGGGGCGCAGTCCCCTTCTCTACAATGACCCAATGGCCATGGATAATTCCAAGACACACGCCTCACCTTCTCTTTTCCTGTACACCATGAAAAGACCCAGGTGACAACCCGGAGCCTTGAGCTACCAACAGGTTCATCTGACTCCAGCAGAGTAAGATGCTGGGGCTGCCTCGAATGGGACCATCTGGCCTCTAAGGAAGAACTCGAGAAAGTCCCATGGGGAGCTGGGGACCTGCAGATGTGCCACTCGTTTGACACTACACATGCAGTTCCTGTAATGATTCAGGCCCTGGCCAGGGTCTGGTGGCTGGGGGAGACTCCGACAGTCCCCACGCGTCACTTAGCTCATGCCACGCTCCCGAGTGTCTCCGTATATTAAGCAGGAAAAGCAGGAAGTCCTCTCATCCATGCCACCTCCTGTGTCAGGTCTCAATCATTCATTCATGTATCCAGCACACACACACTGAGCACTGCTTATGTGCCAGGAACTTTTCTGAGTTGGCAGACAGCAGTGCACAAGATAGACAAACGCGGTAGTCCTCAATGGAGCATATATATCTGCGTGTGTGCCGGGAGGTGTGGGTGCGGGGAATAGGAAAATAAACGAGTAAAAGACACAGACAGTTCCAAGATGTTTCTAAAGCAGGGAACCAGACTGAGAAGTGTGAGGAAGAAGAGTGGTACTTTTAAATAAGGTCGTTGGCCTCCCTGGGAAGGAGAGTGACGTTTGAAGAAATCGGTGCGGGAGATAAGAGAGGGAGCACCCCACTGACTCCCCCGCCCCCAACCGTTTGTGCGGTTTTTGCTGCAAATATGTCAGAGCCACAGGAGAAAAAATGGCGCGTTCTCTCTCCCGACAGGAAAGGGGGCGGTTTGAAAAGGGAAGCAAACACCGGGACGAGAGAAGTTGTTCCGTGCTGAACCCTCCCTGATGGACACTTGCAAACCCGCTCCGGAGGCAGAGCGGGGCGCCCCAGGCGCCCGGGGGG
>NW_011892230.1:4186-5491 GCF_000151845.1 Pteropus vampyrus
GTGTCGCCCGGGGTCGCTCACGGCCCCGCCGCCGCCGCCGCCGCCGCCGCGCTCTACCAGACCTCCTATCCGCTGCCCGACCCCAGGCAGTTCCACTGCATCTCCGTGGGTAAGCCCGGCCGCCGCGCGCGGCACCGGGGCGTAGGTGGCCTGGCGAAAGTTGGCGAGCCAAGGCTGGGGATGAGGGACCCTGGGCGTTAATGGGGGCGATGTGGGTAAAGTCGGGGCCCTGCGGGGGGACACCCAGGGTGGTGTTCGGATGGGGCGCTGGGCAGGGCGGGTGAACGCAGAGGGTCCGCATCCTGGAGGGGACGTCCAGGAGGTATCCAGGGCTGGGGTTCAGGGCGCTCCCTAAACGAGTGCCAGGGCCGCGTGACTCCGAGAGGATCAGGGTCCCCTGGCTTGACCAGGAGGCGCCCGCGGTCACGCGGATATGCACCGCGTTCGGGGCGCAAAGATGGGTGGCGGACCCAAGTCGCGGGATTCTAACGGCCTCCTAGGGGAAGATTGGGCCCGCAGCCCAGAGATCTGACCGCTTCGCTCTCTCCACCCTCACCCCCTCCAGACAGCAGCTCCAGCCAGCTGCCCAGCAGCAAGAGGATGCGCACCGCCTTCACCAGCACGCAGTTGCTGGAGCTGGAGCGCGAGTTCGCCTCTAACATGTACCTGTCTCGCCTGCGCCGCATCGAGATCGCGACCTACCTGAACCTGTCTGAGAAGCAGGTGAAGATCTGGTTCCAGAACCGCCGCGTGAAGCACAAGAAGGAGGGCAAAGGCAGCCACCACCGCGGCGGCGGCGGCGGCGGCGGCGGGAGCGGTGCCGGCGGGGGCGCACCGCAAGGCTGCAAGTGCGCGTCGCTGTCCTCCGCCAAGTGCTCGGAGGATGACGACGAATTGGCCATGTCCCCGACCTCTTCGGGGAAGGACGACCGGGATCTCACGGTCACTCCCTAGGCGCTTGTGTCCCCAGATCGCCCACCTCCGGCCCTCCCTGCGTCTCCAAGACCCATCATGGGACGCAGAGCTGGTTCCCCGGCTTTGCGGGCGCCCTCGGCCCTGGGCGGCGCCGAGAGCTCGGCAGGGACCTGACGCTGGTATCTGCACCCCAGGGCCCGTGGCCGTCGAAGGCGGACTCCGAGTTGTGAAGGCTGCAAGCGCTGTTGTCCTCAGCCACCGACAGAGCACGTCGGCCCCGCGGGCGCGCCGGCCCGCCCTAGCGCCTTGCTGGCCGCCGGCGCCTCCTCGCCCGCTCTCCCTGGACTGGTTCATGCGTCCCGCTCTCTCTGCTCTTCCTCACCCTGGGCC
>NW_011892230.1:7371-7677 GCF_000151845.1 Pteropus vampyrus
CTCCAGCTTCCCTAGGACAAAGGCAGGTGCGATCTGGCTCCCCACGGAGAGATCGCTCCAGGTTGTTCTTGGAGCGAGACGCCTCGGCTGTGCCCGAGACGCATGAAAAAGTCATCCTACCTCTCTCTCTCGGCACCCTCCCCCAATCTCCATCCCCCTGAACCCCTGTCGCACCGAGGACCAGTTCTCCGCAGTCCCAGGAGGGGGCATTGTGCCTTGTGCCAACCTAAACGAAGCCCAGGTGCTTTAAGGCTTCCGGTGAATGGAATCCCAACTAATTTTATTATCGGCGATTCTGATGCCTTC
>NW_011892231.1:0-499 GCF_000151845.1 Pteropus vampyrus
TCTGGGACCGTGTTGGAGGCGGAGCCGTAGGATTCGCTGATGGGTTGCCAAGTGTCACGAGGTCCCGGTGCAGCTCCAGCCAGAGGGTTTGCGACAGTGTTCGCCCGCCCCGGGGAAGGGCTCCGTGAATGTCTGCTGGGGGTGTCACCGGCTGTCGTCGGGGCCTGCCAGGCTCATAATGCTGCCGGAGCTCGCGGGTGCCCGGTCCTGCCCCGTGGGTACACCGAGGCGGAGCGTCGGCTCTGGTGGAAGGCCACCATAGTGACTGGAGGCCCCATCTGGCCGTGAACCCTGTGGCCTGAGGTCCCCTAGACCCTGCGTTTCTGCGCCATGCCCAGCAGAGGGCGCCAGAACCCTGCGGATGGCCTCGCCGCCCGGCCTGAGCCAGTTCTGCGGAGAAGCCGGGGGTCCATTCAGCGACCTTTATGGAGCACTTGCTCCCCACGCCATGGCTCGTGGAAACGGGACACAGCCTGGCCTGACCACATTCCGTTCCACG
>NW_011892231.1:549-1065 GCF_000151845.1 Pteropus vampyrus
TCAGGAGACGAGCTTCTTTGACGAGAATCGCACAGGTTGGTCCTCCCAGGGCCTCCGGTGACCTGGGGCTGGGCCTGGCCAGGGCGGGCTTGCCGCGAGTTGAGTAAATAAACGGGTACATTCGTGGTCTCAGCCCAGCTGGCTTTTCCCGCCATCCAGTCCAGGATGGAGGCGTCCCAGGAAGCTGGCCTTGGGCCTCTGGCCCCGCCTGAGCCCTGGGGAGCTGGGCTGCTGGCTAAGGTTTTGGCATGACCTGCGGCCACTGTAGGACCCTGGCCAGGCCACCCGAGGTCCCTGCAGGAGCCAAGGCCTCACTTCCCACTGCCCTCTGGGAACCACAGGGGCCAGCACCGCCCAAGCCTGTGGCCTGAGAGGCCCAGCTCCTGGGGGATGTGGGGGGCAGAGGGAGGGGGCCAGGGCGCAGGGCAGAGCAGGGAAGGCACTGCAGGATCCAGCCAGGATCCTGGGCCCTGAGACAGGCCAGCCGGACCCTGTTTCTGGTTCCACATCACGGAC
>NW_011892231.1:4970-7061 GCF_000151845.1 Pteropus vampyrus
CTGCCTCACCCTCCGCCTGCTTCCCATGCCGGGATCAGGGCGCCCTGATTTTTAAGGGGTCCAGGTTGGGTTCCGACAGCTGCCGATGACCCCTTCCCCAGGGGTCCAGGCCTAAGTGGGCATGAGTCCTCCTGAGCATGGGACTTTAACCTGTGATTGACTCGGTGTCCCCAGCTCGGCAAGAACCCTCGGTGCCTGTGACCTGAGGCCAGGCCCAGAATGAGTTCATTCCCCACAGCCCACGTGTCACCCTCTGGCAGAGCCCACCCCAGGAGGGCCCTCTGCCCCGCGGCTCTGGGCCACGGCCTCCCTGTTTTCCTCCCTGAGCAGGAAAAGTAAATACATGGGTTGGAGTCGGAGCCAGTCCCTTCCTGTTCCCTGCCCCACCCTTCCTGCCTTCCCGCCAGCCCCTGGACCGGGCAGGAAACCCTGCGGCACCCGCACAGCCCCACCCCTATGTGCACCTCAGGCCCAGCCTCAAGTTCAGGCAGGCAGGGCCTCCGGGAAGCTCCGCTGAGGTCTTCGGCCCATACCTGAACACCTGAACACGTCGCCTGTAGCTCCGAGTCATGGCCATGAGCCACACACGCCGCCCACGGCCAGACCTGGCTCAGGGTGTGGCCTGCCCCCCGGGGGGCTGAATGCACTGCACACTTCCAGTGCCTGGCCGTGACTCAGATCATAGGACATGCCCGTACGTGGTCCTGGCCTGACCTCTCGGGCCACCGTCCTGGCTGGTTTGAGAACCTGAGTATGGTGACTCCTGCAAAGCTTAGACGGTGCTGCCCAGAGACCAGGTCCGGAACCGGCGGGCAGCAGCCTGGGGGTCACACCCTCGAGCCACTTCTTAGCCACCTAGTCCCGTGACATGGGCAAGTTTGATAGCCCGTGGCCTCTGCCACTGCCTGGAACTGGAACCTCGGTGCCAACCCCCAGGCCGTCCCCTGGTTTAACGCATGTTAGGGTGTAAGTGGCGCCCCCTTAAGAGCTGGCGTTTCTTGTGCCGCGCACGACCTGCTCAGCCGTCCGGGGCGTCCCCGCCCTACGCTAGCGCAGGGTCGGGGTGGACACTGCTGTTCTGAAAGGGTCTCCAAAAGCTGTGGTCAAATGACCCCCTCTGACTGCGGGAGATGACTCAGCGGTCAGCCCCAGCCCTCCGGAGCGGGAACCGTGGGCGCTCGCCCCATGAACGCAGCTGGAGTCTGTCCTTCGAGACAAGCTACAAGGCAGTGGGGGAGGACGGGGAGCTCGCTCGTACCCCCTCGTCCCCGCACAGAGCTGCCACCGGCGAGGGGCGGAAAAGCCCAGAGAGGCCTAGGGGCTCGGGTAGTGAGAGTGTCCGTCTGGGGTCTCCTCCTCGCCCCCCTCCCGCCCACAGAGGCTCTCCAAAGAGGTCCAGAACGCGCTGGCCAGGGCCAGCAACACCGCGGAGGAGACCATCAGCGCCCTGAAGACGGTCCGCAGCTTCGCCAACGAGGAGGCGGAGGCCGAGGTGTACTCGCGGAAGCTGCAGCAGGTGTACAAGCTGAACAGGAAGGAGGCGGCCGCCTACACCTACTACGTGTGGGGCAGCGGGGTACGTGCCCCGGGCCGCAGGCCCCCCGCGGGGGGCGGGGCGCGACATCGGGGGTCCCTGTGTGTGACTCTGCTCTGTCCAGCTTTCTGCTTGTCCCTGAAGCTTTCCGACAAAGGATGCAGCCTCTCGAAGAATGTCTTCGTCAGGCCCCCCTTGATCCCTCAGGCCTGCCTGTGGGGTGTCAGGGTGGGGAGATGTCCCTTGGGGCGGGGAGCCACCCCAAGGCCAGCCGGGACCCATCTTTCCAGCAGGTCATGTGTCCCGAGCGCACATGCCCCATTACTCTCTGGCTCAGCCCCAGGGACGGGGGTGAGGTGCAGTCTGGGGGATGGGGAGCACTTGGCCACATCTGGAAGGTGGGCTTGTCAGGAGCAGCTGGGCTAAGGAAGGATGAAAGTTTGGAGTTTAGGGGGAAAAGGAGGAAAGGAGCTGGTGGTCTAAAGGGAACCAGGGGACAGGAGCTGCCGGAGCCCCCAGGGCAGGTCACCCCTGGGAAGGCCCAGCCAGGGAGGAGA
>NW_011892232.1:0-461 GCF_000151845.1 Pteropus vampyrus
CAAGTGAACCCAGAGCCCATCCCCACATGACACCTGGTGTACATGGTCCAGGATAACAGTCACTGGTGCTCTTGAGCACCAAGCATCCAAGACAGGCACCGGGGACATGAGATGAGGTCACTGACCGTCCAAGAATGCCTGGTGCCCTTTACTCTGACATTCTGCAGACCACAGAGGGAAAGCTTGGCCCTAGGAGGTGAGATTCTCGATTCATGTCTAGATCTGGCCCTCATCCCAGGCCATGGGTTCCAGGCCACCATTCCTCACCCCACCTTACCCACAGCATCAGAAGATGCTAGGGCCCCATCAGGGCAGTGACCTTGTGCCTGAGCTGGTCCTGGTGCTGCCTCAGCAGGATGGGGACAAGGCTGTAGAGGTATCTGGAGAATCCTCCATCACTGAGGGCTTCCCAGCTTCTGGATTGGAGAAGCAGAAAGGATGGACTATGGGGGCCAGGCTGG
>NW_011892232.1:1591-4234 GCF_000151845.1 Pteropus vampyrus
ATCCTTTCAACTAAAATTGCTGTTTAAATTCAAGACCATGTGCCTAAAAGGATATGGGAAAAGTTCCAATGAAAGACTCTGAACTATGACTGACCACTGTATGGAAATGCCTGGGTATTGCAATGAACTAGAATCTGGATTCCCTTGACAGTTCCCATTCTTATCCATTAAAGTGCCTTAAAGTGTAGATTGTTTAATGACTAAATTCTCCCTTAAAGTATACAGGTGCCTTTGCACTGTGGTCTTGAATGTGGACTGGCCTTCAGCTCAGGTTGGTCACTTGCTGTGTGACTTGTTAAGTGTGACAGAAACACGCTGTGGGGGCTTGGAAGTTCTTGCCCTCCTGGGATATGGCCTGGAGACTGTGTGGGAACAAAGCTGTATGAGAGGTCACATGCAGGGGACAGAAGCACTGCCGGGCATGGAGGAAGACCAGCAGACCCTCCAGCTGTTTGTAGCCACATGAAGCAGCCCAAGGAAACCAGTAGAGGAACAGTGAAGCCATCCCATGGAATCCTGATCAATAATAAACTACTGTTGATTTAAGCCAGTAAGATTGGGGATCATTTGTTACACAGCAGTAACTGTTCTTCTTGGCAAGTGACTGCACCTCGTGGGTTTTGGCTTTTTGATGGTTGAAATAATGCTCATGGTTGTGAAATATTCAACATCAAAGTGCTTTTGAACTCCAGGTGCCATGGTACACAAACGTTAAATCCCTTAGACAATCATGTTTAAAGGACTAATAATCCAGTGAGACGAACAAAAACATTAAGTATAAAGGACAGAAAATGAGAATTATGTTTAAACAGTCTGTAACATGAAATAAGCCGGTCACAGAAGGGCAAATGCTGAATGACTCCACTTACATGATGGAGCTAGAGTGATCAAATTCATAGAGACAGAAAGTCAGATGGTGGTTGCCAGGTGCTGTGGGGAAAGAGGTGGGGAGTTGTATAATGAGCACAGAGTGTCAGTTTAAGTTGATGAAAAGATGGATGGTGGTGATGTTTGCACAACAATGTGAATGTACTTAATTCCACTGAACTGTATACTTAAAAAATGATTAAAGTTGTAGATTTTTGTGTATATTTTGCCACACGTGCAAAAAATAATCTGTAACGAACTATACGTAGTAATGTCCCATTGACCTAACATCATCGGTGAAGGAAGTTCTCCAAAAACATGCAGATTTCTGATTAACTAAAGTTATCTCTCCATGATTCGGAATTCTACAATTTTTATCTGATTCACAATTTATCCATTGGGGGTAGATATCTTCGTAAGCTCTTACCACTCTTCACTGTCTGAATAAAGAGGACATACATATTTTATCTTGATTTGGAAAATGAAGTGTCCCTATCCATTTCCTTTAACCTAAGGGGGCCCCTTCTCCACAATTCATGTCCTGCTCTCTCTGGTTGTCAAACCCCTCTGCCTCTGCTGGTTCTTTGCATTTGGACTATCAGGGTTCTTAGGTCTCCCATATCCTAAAACAAAACCTCACAAAAGCCCCTTTCCCTTAATAGTTCAACTTTGCAATAGCAGCCAATACCCCTTCCTTCTCATCCTGGCCTTCTGGCCAGCTGGCCCTCAACTCTGCAGACACCATTCTCCTCTCTGGACACCATGCAGGCTTAGCACTGGCTTGGCGGTTGGTCCCTAAACCATCTTCTCCCTCTGAAACACCTGCTCAGGCTTGTATGTAGTCTATCCATACTATGGCATTTCTTCAGCAACAGAAAGGAATGAAGTTCTGACACACGTTACAATATGGATGAATCGTGAAAACATGATGCTGAGTGAAAGAAGTCAGTCACGAAAGTCACATATTGTATGATTCATTCATATGAAACATCCAGAACAGGCAAATCCGTAAGAGACAGAAAACAGATTAGTGGTTGCACAGGCCTGGGGAGGAGATTAACGAGTGATACTAAGGGGTGTGGGGGTTCTTTTTGGCGTAATGAAAATGTAAAATTGTAGTGATGGTTGCACAACTCTGTGACTACACTAAAAACATTGAATTATACATTTTAGATAGTGGAATTGTATCATATGTGAATCATATCCCAATAAAGCTGTTTTTAAAGAATCGTTTATAGATATGACTCAGGTTTGCAGTCATATCTATAAACTTGTATGACAACCAGTTTTCTATACCATAAACAGGCTTCTCACTCCTGGGCTTGCTTTCCTCATCAAAGGAGAGGAGTGGCATGAGTTATATAATGAAATATTTTGTAAGTTGCTAATATTGTATTGTAAAAACTATATAGAAAACACTTTTAAAATGTTAAGAACAAAATACTAATAAATCGCTCATAATTCTGCCACTCAAACGCAAAGCTATTTCCATTCTTATATTCGTGCCTTTAACATACACTTTATTTTCTGTTGTACACACATTGTGTTCAATATGTTGTTTACTATTTTATTCTACGTTAGAGTGGGAAGTCCAGACCCGCAGAGCAGAGGGAGCCCTTGTAAAGGACTAAAGCATTATGTAATGTAGACCCATAGCAGTTAGGAAAACACAATCTAAACCCTCAGCAGCAATACTCTAGAAGAACACAAGATGGCGATGTTGCTCCTTAAAATGAATATACTGCGCATTCTTGAAATAAATTAAATGTACTGCAC
>NW_011892232.1:6434-6912 GCF_000151845.1 Pteropus vampyrus
TTGAACCCAGGCTCAGTTGGTTCAGAGCTAATTGGGCATCTCCCTTTGCCCTGAGCAGCCGAGGCTTAAAGAGAAAAATGCCAGTTACAGAAGGAATGCACAGAAGACATACACAAAGCTGCGGTCAGGCCTTCAGAGTAAGTTGTCAGCTTTACTGATGCATCCTTTCAGACCAGCTATTTTGTAGTTTATCATAGTGGCTTCCAGAAGATCTGGCCAATGGGAGGCACCGTGGGAGACTGGAGGGTAGAGGAAGGAGGGTGTCCCTGCAGTTACCTGCCTGGCGTGGCCCCACCAGTGCTGTCTGCTCCAGCATGGCAGGGTCCCCAGCCTGCTGTCCTAGATCCCCGGCCTTGCTGTGGTGGCAGCATCTAGCCACTGCTAATCTCTGGGGTGCTCACCATTCCATTTTTGGCTTCTCAGCTCTTCCACCCCCAGGAAGAGTAATGAAATTCCCAGTTGAAATCTTAGTTTCTGT
>NW_011892233.1:0-421 GCF_000151845.1 Pteropus vampyrus
ACTGCCCTTGGCCCTTGTGGCGACAGGGCCCGGCCCCTTGGCGCCACATGAGGTAGCCTTGGCCCACGTAGAGACGAGGATTCGGGCCAGTTCCCGCCCCGCTGAGTGGGACCTGTGCAGAGGCCGGTGACCGCGCACGTCCATCCTGGTCCCGGGCCTGCTCCGCACCGCGCTCACCTCCACGCTCGGGGCAGCTGAGGGAGGCGGCACGTAGGGGCGGTGTGAGCGTCTCCAGCGGCCCTCAGGGGTCTCGCCATCAGGAGGCCCGAGGCCGTGCGCCCTGCCCCACGCCCAGGGACCCCGACACCTCTCGGGCAGCGGCGACAGGTTCTCCCAGCCAGTCAGGCCCTGCTCTGTCCTCCGCCTGTTTCCCCAGCATGGCCTGTCCTCTGTCTACCTGCTGTGGCCGGGAGGGCTGTCT
>NW_011892233.1:2111-4181 GCF_000151845.1 Pteropus vampyrus
CAGCCTCCCCCCCCGTCCTCGCCCCCCTCACCGGGGGACAGCCCCCTCCTCTGCCGCCGGGGCTTCCATGGATCACAGCGTCCAGGGGACCGGCCAGGGCCTAGGGGGGTTCTCAGCCGGGCTCCGGGCTGGAGGCGCCATAGGGCCGGAACATGGTGCAGGGACCTCGCCTCTGCCCGGAGAATTCCCGGAGTCCAGTTTAACTCAAGCTTCGAGATGTTCCCCCGGAAAGCGGAGGTGGCCAGTTTGTTGGGACAAGCACCGCAAGTGCCCATCCCGTGACGGGGCAAAAGCTGATGCCGGCTGCCACCGAGTGGGCCCGAGCAGGCGGCCTCCCCGGCCGTCACAGCCCTGACGTGGCTCAGGGTTCACGGACCATCCTCGACCTCAGAGACCAAGCCTGAGTTACCCTGTAATCCATCTTTTCCAATATCTGGCTAAAAATTCACACAGTCGATGTCCTCTTAAAAAAATGCACAAGGCGTTTCTGCCTTAAATTGTGTCAAGTTGAGTTTTATTTAACTGTCACCTATCCGTGGCGGCCAGAAGCAATGATTAAATGGCTTAGCATTCACTGAGCTGGAACACTGCCGACCGGCACTCAGGAATTCTGGGCCGGGTCCCGTCCAGCTCCCCAGCCTAGGGGCCCACAGCCTGTTCTAGATGGGGCCCTCGTCAGGGGGTACGAGTGTCCCCATGACTGCAGGAGTTCCTAGGTCAAGGGGAAGGGCTGGGGGCAGCGAGACTGTCCCGATTTGCCCCGACCCCCACAAGCGCAGTTCCCACTGCAGCTCCGACCCCCCCGGGAGCTGTGGCAGGACCTGAGCACGTGCCCAGCATCTCCATGACAAGGGAGGCCACAGGGCAGCTGGGCCCCACGTGGCAGATGTGTGCACTGCAGGGCAGCACGCACATGTACCTGCACACACACGTGCATGCATGTGGCTGTGCATGCATGTCTGTATACACACGTACACAGACTGCACAGTAGACACGTGCTCACGCTCACATGCTTACATGCATGCGGATACCACATAGCACGTGCTCACACATATACTCACGCATTCATAAATACATATAATCGCACACATGTATACATGCACGTGTGCACTCGCATGTATGTACACACATGCGTGTAAGCATGTACACGCATGCATATGCTCGCGTGTGCCCAAACACATGACACACCTATGTATAACGTACACTTATATGTGAACGCATGTACACACGTGCACATGCTCACACAATATGCTCCTGTGTGTAACCCACACGTGTGCAGTCTCGCCCGTGTGCACACCCACACGTGCGTGTGCACATGAGCACGTGCAGCGTGGGCTGGCCGCTCAGTACTTTAGGTCCCCATTCACAGAGGCGACGGACAGCGAGCTGACCAGCCCCTGCTCGTTCTCTGGCCTCTGACAGCGGTTCCTGATGAGCGTGTAGAGGATGAAGCCGGGGATGGTGAGGCAGGGCACGCCGGCCACGATGACCACCACGCCGTACACCCAGTCTGGATACGGGACCTTCTGGGATTTGGGAAATCCCTCCTGGAGACAGAGCGACCACCGGTGGAGCAGACAGAGGCAGCAGCGGGGTCTCCTTCAGGGGGCGCGATGCCTCTTCTCCCTGGGATCCCCACCCTCTGGCCCACGTAGGGGAGGGGAGAGACACCCAGGGGTCACCTGTCCCCCACCTGCCCACAGGGAACGTGACCCCGGCCCCCTGCCTGGAGGCCTGTGCGCTCACATAGGCAGGGTCCCAGACGCTGTATATTAACTCCTCGTTGACCTCGACCACTAAGAAGAACAGGAAGATGACCAGCATGAGCAAGGGGCTGACCACTCTCCACGTGACTTGCCAGAAGATGTTGGGCTTGTGGCCGATCATAAACTCCAAGTCTCTGTTAAACCTGGAAGCAGAGGCCGGAGGGAGCTGTCACCCGGGAGACATCGCCGGCCTTGCATTCCAGCCTTTGCAGGCGTCCTGAGCTGCCTCGCCGGGCCTCTCCCCCATCGTGGTTCTGGCGTTCTTCTAGGCAAAGACACGCCCTCCTGGGAAGGCCCATGGCAC
>NW_011892233.1:13086-13440 GCF_000151845.1 Pteropus vampyrus
GAGCTCCAGACGCCCACGCTGCCCTTGCGCAGCCGCTGCCCGATGGCGAACTCCAGGCACAGCAGCGGGACGCCCTCCAGGACCAGCAGGATGAGGAACGGGATCATGAAGGCTCCTGGGGGGGGGCGGGGCAATGCCTCAGCAGCCGAAGGCCACGGGGCAAAAGGCCCCCTCTGGGGACACAGGTGTTGGCACAGAGCACCCGCAGAACGTTGTCACAAATACAAACAGGATGCCGTCGCCGCCACCGCCACTGCCTGCGACGGCCATCGGCACTGTTTCACGGCTGGCTCTTCGTGCTGCCTCATGACAGCGGCCAGCTTATCTGCTGTCCCCCCAAGGCTGCGCCTGCCC
>NW_011892234.1:0-3580 GCF_000151845.1 Pteropus vampyrus
GGTCGCGGTTCTAGATCTTTTTGGCCTGTGGTCCTTAATGAGCAGGGCATCTCTTGGTTCCTGAAACTGCTTGTCATTCCTAACAGGGTGACATACGCTGAATACACAGTTTTTTTCCCCCTATGGAGTACCCCCAACTTCTTCAGTTTCTTAGTACTCGGACCCGTAGACTTGCTAATCAAGCCGAACCGTTTCCATTATGCACGCTATCACCACGGCTGGGCAGGGTGTCACTTCTAGTGTCCTTAGGAAATTTGGATCTGGGCGGGACCCACAACACCCATCACAAACACTCGGCTCGACCGATCGATGTTTCTGCGTTTGATTTTTTTTGGAATGACATCCCTGCACGATGAGTTCCTCGGAGGTCAAATTAGTAAAGGTGGTTGTCGAATGGGAAAAGAGGCTTAGATTGGGGCCGCGGTGGCGCTGAAATGCAACGTTATAACGTATGTTAGGACACCCGTCCACCCCAGTGTGTGCAGCCTCCTCTCTGTACTGCATTTCTTTACGAGAACTGGACACAGCACACTGGACGAAGTGCTCCCACCCCAGCATGACTGCTGGGTTTACTTGTAGCAAAATGACGCAGAGGGAGAGAGAGACAGGGGTGTCGTCAACACGTCCCACGAAACGTGAAGAGTCACGCACAGTCGTCCCAGCCGTGCTTGGCTCCTCATTCTCACTTTGTGCCTCAGCCTCTAACTCAGGGGATCCTGTCTGCGCCCACATCCTCTGTACCGCCTTCTGTCTGTGTTGACACCGGCCGCATGACCCAGACTCCCACATTGCAGGTTACCAAGCACTTCCCTGTCCCACAGCCACCTCGGTTCAATGTCGCCCTTGTGAGGTAAGCCAGACCACTATTGCCTTCCAGTTTTACAGATCTAGAAACTTACCCAGAACCATCCAGTTGGTTGGAGACAGGGCTGGCTCTGGAACTCAGGACTTCCGAGTTCTTATCCAGTGCCATCTATACTGCTCAGCACACTGCTGCCCTAACCCAAGGGCTGAGAAGGAACGTCAGGTTAGCCCCAGCGATGCTGAACCCTAACAAATGCTTTTGTTTGTCGTCTTCAAAACTTCTGAAGTAAATGCTGGTTTTCTCCATGGACGCTCTCTTTGCCAGCCTCTTGGCTCCATTTCCGGGTGCTGACCTGATGCCATTCCAGCAGCGTAGATGAGATTATTCCTGATCCCTCTCTGCTCTCTGCCCCTTCACCTGTCCTCTGACAGGAGCCTGGAAGTGTCCAGGCCTGCGGGTTGTGCTAGCCGGCTTCTCCATGCAGCGGGGATGGCCGGATGGAACTGGGATGAATGCACCTGTGAGAGGCTCGGCACACAGCAGGGACTTAATAAATATTAGTTCAATTAAAACTTTAGAATCAAAAGAGTGATATAAGGTGAAGAATGGGCTTAAAGGGC
Organism: Pteropus vampyrus; assembly: GCF_000151845.1. Classification (NCBI taxonomy): domain Eukaryota; kingdom Metazoa; phylum Chordata; class Mammalia; order Chiroptera; family Pteropodidae; genus Pteropus; species Pteropus vampyrus. Next base: position 1,426 of record NW_011892234.1, read on the forward strand.
GAGTTGGGGTCATTTGCCTTTGGAGGCCCCTGTCTGTCTCTTCTGGCGACCCCCGCAATGCCCCTGACACCCACTTTCAGAGGGTTCGTGCTTTTCCTTTTCCAGACATGTTCTCAGAAAAGGCCAGAGAGTCACGATTCTTATAAATGACCTGGTGCTGGTTTTCAGGTAGACTTGGGAGATGGGAAGAAGTAAAGCCCAAATAAAGGGAAGAGGCTCTGGTGACAGGATTCTTGACCTTGGCCAGCATCCAGGGCCAAGGATGGGACCAGGGGAAGGAATCCATGGGTTCCCTCCTCTGGGTCAACTGCCTAGGCGCCACTTCCCTTGGAGGAGTGAATAAAGTTAGCCACGGCAGGATCTGGTGCTTAGAAAACGATTTTAGATGCCGCAGCATTCCACCAGCGTGCTCCGCCTCCCACTCAGTCCTGGGCATATCACAATTCCGTCCCTTCCAGAGCCAGCTGAATTAATTGGGGAAGGGAGAGAGCCCTAGTGACTTGTGCTCTGACAAGCCCTTGGTCTCTTTGAGCTCTGGTGACAGGCAGCCAGACTTCAAAGGCCCTCCATGCCCTCCAGCTTTTACCCTGCCTGTCAAGAGAGGCTGCAGAGGAGTGAATGCTGGGGCTGGGGGAGGTGGCCAGGGAGTAAGTCTCCCTGACATTTGTCCTTCCCTCCCTGCCGACAGCCAACTCAAGACCAGCTCTGCAGCCCGCTGCCACGGCCCTCCAACCTCTCACACAAGGGAGACAGCTTGGAGTCTAAATTTAGCAGGAGGAGGGGAAAGGGAGGTCATCATGTCCAGGGTGAGGGCTGAAGGTGGACACAGAATAAAAGAGACAGTGGATAAGTGAGGGCAGGGAGAAAGAGAAGAGTGAGTGAGGGGAGGGACTTCGAGTCAGAGTAGCAGTTACAGACTGAAAGAGAGTCTTTTAAAGAGTTTGTAAAAATGTAGAGTGTCGAATCTTTCCCTATTAGCACCAGGGAACATCACTAATGCGTGCTAAAGGGAGCGGTCAGTTTGCATTTGCGAGCAGGCTGAATTAGAGTTCTCTCGCAGTGCAACACTAGCCTGTTCAAGCAGTTACACTGCTGTAACTGATCTGGGGCTGGGGCATTTCTGTCCCGCAGAAGGCAAGGCCAGGGGGAGAGGGGCGGTGCTTATTACACATCTATTATGAGTCAAGACTGGAATTTACACTATTTCTTAGCTCACTTAATCCTTACAATAGTTCGAGTCACTAGCTTTTGGGATACTTTTCTTTTTTGAATCATGGATTAAGCTGAGGCTTGCCTTGTAGACTTTTAGCGACTAGCCTAGGATTCGGCGAGATCTGTCTGGTCATAAGCCCGTGCCCTTTCCAGTTTTGTAACAGATGAATGCAAATGCCCTGAAAACCTTCCCACCACAATGTGAGTCTGTGGTTCTAACCTCTGCCTACAGAAAGGTCACGTTCCTTATGTTCTTTTTAATGGCAGTGATTTGTCCTTTTAATTCTCTGGTGATTTTGTTTACACTATTTGCTTAACTTGGCAAACCACATCCGCCTTGATGGGGGCTCAGCTGAGTTTCAGGAAGCTTTCGTCATCAGATGAGAGCTTTGGATCAAAGCACCTTTGTGGCTGGTCGGAGCTTTGAAAGCTTAACGTCAGTGCATGCCTTCATGAAATAGTTTCGGTATATATCCTGATGATGTTCAGTAGGAAACTTTTGTGCAATAGAAGCATTCAGACGGAAACATCTCCCAGCAGACAGGAACACCGTGTTCAGTAAAGAGACGCTATACGCCCTGTGAGTCCCACAGTTCTTCAAGGCAGACTTTTTTTTTTTTTTAAACAAAAATGACTAAATGACAAGATTCAGAAGATTATTCAGAAGTGATATTTGTTTATTATTGCTTTATCACCACCTGTTGCTTGGCAACCAGGATTTCAGTAGTCATCAGTGAGGACCAACTTTCCCAGGTCCTGTGTCTGCCCGGCCAGCATGCACGTGGAGCTTGGAGATGGGCGGGAGAGTCTCCTCTGGTCTCTGCTTTATCCCAGAAACTTGCTTAGCAAACAGTAGGCACTTCTCCACATGCCTTCTTGACCAAATAGGTGGATGAATGAAGGAAGGACTATTCAGAAAAGATCTCACATTTTTTTTAAAGCT
>NW_011892234.1:6730-9136 GCF_000151845.1 Pteropus vampyrus
CTGATCTAGAACCAAGTTTATTGGGCACCGTGAGACCATGTTTTCAAGGTCGTTGTTTTACCTGGAGGACTGTAAGAGGACAGTTTCATGTAGCAGGTATTTGAATGACATCTGACAAATATTATAAAAACACAGTGCATCTAAAAACTTTGATGGATTCTCATTTCGCTTCACAATAATAGATCGAATCAAATACAAATTGTTTGAATATTTAATATTATAGCTATTATACTAATTTAATAAAAAATCATTTTCTTTCAAGTTATTCTGGAAAGGGAATAGTAGTAAAGGGTATTAATATTTGTTGAGGCCTTATATTTGCCCAGTATATTGCACATTATCCTATTTAATCCTCGGGGTCACCCTGAAAGGCAAGTGTTATTATTATTTTGCAGATTAGGAAACCGAGGTATAGAGGAGTTTGGGTGACATGCCTGACTCTATGCGGCTCATCAGCGAGAGAGCCAAGAGTCATACGTGGGTCTGTTTCACTGTAAAGCAGGTGTCCATTCACCTGCACTGTGCTGCATTCAGATAAGCCTCTCACTGAGCTCCGACCTCATTAGGTCGGCAAGCACAAATAACCCACATTTCTCTAAGAGGTCATTTGTTTTCTCCTGGGTTCAGAGATATCCTAAAAGAAACCCAAACCAGGGATTTTCGATGCCATCATTCAACATTTCCTGGGTAGGAGATCCTGTGTTTGGCATTTACTTAGGACACAGTTTGAATTTACATTCAGACTGGTGAAGTCAGGATTTTTCAAACACAAAACACCTGTGAATGGTCATCATCATTTGGGATCAGAAACACTCTGGTCTTCCCAAGAGCAGCCGACAACAGCCTGCCAAGAGGCGGAGCCACCGCTGGGGCTGTTTGGTTGTAAGATTTTATCATTGGTCAAGAGACAACAAATAAGGGACAGATGGATGTCACAGGAGTGGGGCTGGCTCTGGAAATCAGAGCTGTGGGTTCCAGCGTAGCATGGGCCACTGTGCTGCTGTGCAAGTTTGTAAGAACCGCGTAATCCCCATGAGCATGATCCCTCATCTGGAAAATGAGGTAAAGTATGGCATCTACTTATAGAATTATTGTACGACGGTGATGTAAGTACAGTGCTTAGTAAATTACTAGATTTTATCACTACCGTTATTATTACTTGTCACTCAAAGCATTCAGCTTTGGTGTTTTCAATACTTAGCACTTATATTCATGTCCCATTTAAAGTGCTGGGCAGAAATGGCGCCTTTGTACCTGCCACCAGAGAGGACTGTGTATTTTTAATCAGCGACTGCCAGGAGTCCCCGCGATCACCGTTTGCCAGTCCAAATGCACTGGATCCTTCAGTGTTCTGTGTCACCAGAAAGGGATCTACTTTGAAAACAGCGAGGCCTCGAGGAGATGGTAGGTCTGGCCCTGAACTCAAATCCTTTAGAAACTTCAGTGTGCTCTGCTCTGCTTTCTGCCCCTCTGATCTCGGAGGAGGCACATCGTGGCTTGGGACTCAATAACGGGGCCCATATTAATAGGGAGGAAAGTTCAGAAGTAGAGAGAAAACTCTGGTGGAATGGTAGGAGAGGTAATCAGAAATCACCTGCCAAACACCTTTGAATTGATGAGGGCACAGTGCAGAATGCCTCGGTGTGAGGAACCATTTTGCCTGATAATGCCTCAGGGAAGTTTATGTGGCAAAATTAGCCAGAGTTGAGTAGAAATGGATCGAGGAAGGAACAAAAGCCTTTAACGAAGCAGTGAGGGTTAAAAAACCCAGGTCCTCAACTTGGAGTTTCCACAGGGTCAGGCCTCTTCCTGGTTCTGTCTATTGCTGATTCCACAGATCAAACAGGAGAAGATGGCTGGAGAGTTATGTTGTCTCAGACTAGTCACTTGTGCAAGTGAATCACAATGGATAGAGACTCATGAATACCTGAGGAAAATAAGTCGAAAGTGGACATCTTAGGTCATTTGCAGCACTAAGAAGCATTAAGCAGTAGTCAACAAATCAAAATGAGGTTTCAAATTAGAGTTTGCCCTTGTCTGGGACTCGGTAGCCTGTAAAATAGCCCGGGGGTGGGTGGTAGCAGTGGACAGTGGGCTGCGAAGCTTTCTGTTGGCTAGAGTCGTCTGAGGAAGAGTCTCTGAGGAAGACTGTCTCTAAGGGGGCAAGAAGCTGCTCAAAAGATTTGTCATGATCCGAATGCTGTTCAGTTATTGGAAGGACAGTGGTACCCAAGGCTTGGACCACCTTTCTGGATCTTTCCTTGAAGACTCTAACCCAGTAATGAAGACATGCCCTGTCTGTCACTGGTCAGGATACAGCAGTGGTTCCTGGCTGTTGGTCATGTCCTAATGCTGGTAGAGAGCCAATAACAAAATGAATCATCTTACATTTTCATGCTGTGCCTT
>NW_011892235.1:0-1732 GCF_000151845.1 Pteropus vampyrus
AAAGATTTGAGTTCCACGATGAGAATCGAGAAGAAAGAAAGAACAGTCAATATTTTTGATAGTCTTCGGTAGGGAAGAACCTTCCACAAACAACACGAGGCTCAAGAAACTGGGAAAAGATCGCTAAATCTGAGGACAGAAAAACTAAGCTCCTTTGAACGGAAAAGTACTATTAAAAAAAGTACAAAAGAGAAGTTTGGGCAAAATATCGGTGATACATAAGAAGTGTTCTAATAAACGAAGAACCATTATAAGGCTGAAGGAAAAGAATAAACGAGCCATAGAAGAATAGGGAAGCATCTCACAGAAAAAGAAATAGAAAGAACGGCTATAAATACGTGAAAAGATGCGTGACGTCACTCTTAGGAGGTGAACCATGGACACAATGATGGTCGACTACCAGATTTTAAAAATTCCCTATACCCGGTGTTGGTGAGGATGTGGGGAAAATTACTCCCACGTGTTATTCACTGGAAAATACATCAGAGTAACCTTTCCGGAGGGCAATTTTGCAAGATCTCTTTGGCGGTTTATAGCACTCACACGAGCACACAGGTGTACGATGGCTCCTGTGTACAGAGGCGGGAGGGCCGTGTGGTCAGACGCTGGCGCTCTGAAACCAGAGAGCCAGGGAGCAGATGCCACCTCTGCAACCTCCTAGCTGTGTGACCGCGGCAAATTCCTTTCCCTACCTGGGCCGCCTCCATCCGGGGGAGACGATTCTGTGAGCATCTCATGGAGCCGTCATAAGCATCAGACGAGATCACACACGTTCGAAGAATGCTTAGCACGTGGGCAGCGGCTCGATGGCTGCCACGTGCCACCCAAGTGAATGCAGCAAACCTCCCCTGACGGGGAGACCCGTGTCCCCACCGCACGGAATTCTAGGGCGTCGGTTTCAGGATATCGTGACTTTCCAAATTGCTTCCTTTCCTGCGTCGGAGCTCCAGCGAGAATTCTAGTTGGGAGGAAGAGCAGTGGCTGTTCCAAGGACAGGCACTTTATTAAGTGGTGACCATCGAGAGCTTAATTCTTAGACTCGTTTCTTGTGCTTTTTGCCTCGGAGCAAGGTCTCTGGACGGTGGCGCCGTGGCGTCTGGGGAAGGATGATTCTTCACTGGGGGGCCGTCCCGTCCATCGTGGGATGCTTAGCCTTCTACCCACTAAATACCTGCAACGCCCCCAAGTTCTGACAAGCACAGACGTCTCCAGGCATTGTCAAAGGCCCCTCTGGGGATGGCGGTGACATCTCCTCCGTCGAAGATCAGCACTCTGGGGACTGGGAGCTGAAGAAGGAGGCCTGTCGCCTGTCTTCAAAATCACGAAAATGATTCTCCCCGTCTGAGGCAGTGACAGTTCCGATTATGAAGCAGCTACATGAAGATTACCCTGCGCCTGAAAATCAATGTTTGGGGTGTGTGTGCGTTCACGCGTGTGTGTGTGTGTGTGTGTGTGGTGTATATATGCGTGAGTGTGTCTTCCCCGCCCCCATCCCGAGACCCCCGCCAGGAGCACCGGGGAAGTGGGTCCCACCGCAGCCCTGGGAGGTGCCGGTCACAGGGCCACCCGAGCTCCTTGCCCTGCGACGGTTCAGAATCGGCCCGGACCCCACGCGGCCCACGAGCGCGCCAAGACCTTCTTCCGAGACGGCGGTGGGAGGGGAGCTCTGTTGTCCACCCTGGACGTCGCCGGGCGGAGCGCCTGGAGGGCCCCATCAGGCCGGTTCTGAAGC
>NW_011892235.1:3012-3572 GCF_000151845.1 Pteropus vampyrus
TTGCCCTGCGACGGTTCAGAATCGGCCCAGACCCCACGCGGCCCACGAGTGCGCTGAGACCCTCTTCCGAGACGGCGGTGGGAGGGGAGCTCTGTTGTCCACCCTGGACGTCGCCGGGCGGAGCGCCTGGAGGGCCCCATCAGGCCGGTTCTGAAGCCCGCGTTGATGCTGCCTTTCCCGGCAGAGGAAGCAGGTGTGACGTCCCCGTTGGCGGCCTAGGGCGAGGTCCAGAGGCCATGACAGGGGAGCTAGGATTTCAAACGTGAAGCCACTTCAGAGCCAAGTCCGTTGCGGCTCATGGGCTTTGGTTTACGGTGCACATTCACTTCCCTGATGCTCAGTGCGTCTCTGGGCATCCTGATGCGTCCCAGTGAGTCCCAGTGCATCCCAATATGGTCCAGTGCGTCCCAGTGCATCCCAGTATGGCCCAGTACATCCCAGTACAACCCAGTGCATCCCAGTGAGTCCCAGTGCATCCCAGTATGGCCCAGTGTGTCCCAGTGCATCCCAGTATGGCCCAGTGCATCCCAGTATGGCCCAATGCATCCCAGTACAACCCA
>NW_011892235.1:4885-6188 GCF_000151845.1 Pteropus vampyrus
GCTACACCGAGCGGGAGGGTTGCTGAGGGCGGAGCCGCCGGGATGCAGCGCTGGACGGCGCACCCGGGCCACAAACGTCCCCTCCGTCCCTAAGGTTCCTCCTGCGTCTCCAAAACCGGCGGCAAATACAGTGACTGACTACTCTCAGGGCGACCTCGCTTTTTCCTCATAATGATTTGCTTAATCGAAAAAGAATTCACTCCTAAAAGTGAGAGTAGAGCCCATGATGGGGTCGGGGAGCCGACCTCCATCGAAAGTTCGGGAAACACGCACGTGCGAGCAGCAACGTCCTCCGTGGCACATCTAGTCACGTGGCCTCGGCCGAGTGTAGGAAGGTGTCCTTTGGACGCACGCTGGGTGTGGCACACACCCTTTTGTGTCTACAGGAGGCCAGGCACGCCACAAGGGTGTGGCTGCATTTTGTTTTTAAGTCGAGGTTCATTTTTAGATGCTAAAACACAAAACGGAATTCGGGAAGTGTGAATTTACTTGAACCAAACTGAAAAAAAAGGTTTTCTCAGCCTCTGCAAAATGAAGCTGCAGAATTCGCGACAGTTTTAATTATAACACACTAAATAAACACAATAAACAGCTCTTTGCTCTGAGGTTGAAATCTCGGTCTATTTTTATCTCCGGGAAAATAACAGACCAGAAGGCGGGGAAGTGACCGCGTTGAAGTGGATTATTGCCACTCGCATCGAGGATCTCCTCGGCGGTCTTTTGTACCGTGTGCTAAAGAAAATCACTTATCTGAAGATATTAGTGTTAACAAACTGAGCAAAAACCTGAAGGTTTTTTAGGAAGATGAAGCATGTCACGAACTCGGCTCTACGAATGCGGTCTGTACATAGGATGGAACATTATTATCCCACCTGACCAAGGTGGGGATCCTGACACCTGCCGCCACGTGGAGGAACCTCGAGGACGTTATGCTGAGTGGCAGAAGCCAGTCGTAAGAAGGTGCATCCTGTGCCATTTCATTTCCGAGGCACTCAGAGGAGTCCAAGTCAGAGAGACAGAAAGTCAAACGGTGGTTTTCAGGGGCCTGGGGACGAGGGGGAGGGGCGCGGGGAACTGGCGTTTCATGGGTGCAGAGTCAGTCTTGCAAGACGGAGAATTCTAGAATTGGGTGTGGCGATGCCATGCAGCGTGCTAGATGTTTTAACGCCACTGAGCGGCACACGTAAAAACATGTGGTTAAGGCGGTCGATTTTGTCACGTGCATTTTACCTGAGGGCTCGAAAACGTGTCCTCTCCAAATATATATATATAAAATGAAATACTCCCCTTGAATTTTAAAATA
>NW_011892236.1:0-1064 GCF_000151845.1 Pteropus vampyrus
CCCCCCCGCCTGTCACCGCGAGCAGCTCAGGCCTCGTGTCACCCTGGACGCTCAGGAATGCGTTGGCAGCACGAAGAACCCTGCCCCAAACCCTCGCCGGGCTCCCTATCAGAGAGGGTTGCACAAAGCCCCGAGACTCGCTTTCATCCCAGCTGTCCGTGCTGGACACGCAAACCAGCAGCGCGGGGCCTCGGGCCCTCACCGTCCTTAATCCGCAGCAGATGCGGCTGGGCGGGCCGGCTTCTCCCGAGCACGGGGCCCGCTCCCCGGCGCTGCTGCTGACAGAAGCCGGTCTGGGCTCGCTGGATGCACGGGGCTCGGCGGAGGGCCGGGGACGGCCCCTCTCCGCACAGGCCCGGGGCTCTGGCGGGGGTCCCCTTCTCCTCCTGGCTCAGCCTCACGAGCCAGGATCCGGAGCCTCTCGGAGGGGGCCAGGCCTTCGAGAACACCCGCCCTCTGTGACACCCACTTTCCCGACTCCGAGGGCGCACAGAATTTAGCACAAGTCGGCAGTGACCAGCTCTCCAGCTCTACCATCTGGCAAATATTCACCCAGCGGGAGGGGCTGGGGACACCAGAGCAGTCACATGGGAGCCCCTGCGGCCAAAGGCCGGTTCACACGCTGGCTCCCCACTCTGTCCCTCCGCGACACGTGGCACATGGCACGTCACTTCGCTGCGCCCCCCAGTTTCCTCACCTATGAAATGAGGAGGAAAACGCTCCTCGGTTCGCAGGGTCGGCGAGCCCCGACTCTGACACCGCCTGACGGCGTGGGGCCCTGGGTGTTCGCGAGCGACTTCCTTCCATGCCCACTGCCTCCCAGGCTCGGGGCCAATCGATGGTGGCCCTTCTGTGACGGCTGTCCTAGGGCCACACCCTTGGCCACAGAGGGACCTTGTTCTGGGGCTCACATTCCAACGAACCCCCAGAGAGCGCGCGGACCCGGGATGACAAGCAAGCAAACGAGAGGAGCCCTGGACCACACAGGGAGCAGAGCCGCCCTGGCTTCGCGGAGCTCGTTAGAGGCGACAGGGGGCGAAGGCTCCACCGGGACTTTCTTCCGG
>NW_011892236.1:3469-4105 GCF_000151845.1 Pteropus vampyrus
TGGATGAGATCATAGACGGTTAAAAGCCCCGAAGGAGGTGCTACTGACCGAGACGCGGAGCGCTGAGCCTGCAGCCGCAGTGGCCAGCTGCCCACAAGGCCCCGCTCCCTGTCCCTGGCGAGGAGTCGTGGCTGGGGAGCCGCGCCCCGCCTGCACGGTTCCTGGCCCCTGGGGTAGCTGGGCGGAGCCCCATGACTAGTTCTCGCTCATGGGAGGTCAGGGGAAGTGCCGTGAAGATCTTCCAGGTCGAGGCCTTTGTGGCCATGCTGTCCCCCTCTGTACGGGACTCGGGGCGCCCTGGGGTACAGCCACCAGACAGCGGGAGCCTGGGTCTTCCAAGCCACCTCCTGGAGCGGCACGCGGGGCGTGGCCTGCCCGCCCGCCCGCCAGCGGCCACCTTTCGTCTGTCTAGCTGCAGACCTGGGTGTTGGTGGCGCCGCCTGGCAGTCAGATCTGGGGCCGTGTCCCCCACCGTGAACCCGGCTCTATGGTTCGAATCGTCCACGATGAGCCCACTCTCCCTGCGGAGAGAAGAACTATCGTTCGTGAGTTGGCAGAGAGGTGACCATGAAGGGGACCTCCTAGAAGGTGGCAGAGGCAAGGTGGCAGGGGCACCAGGGGAAGGAAGACCCGACA
>NW_011892236.1:5906-6849 GCF_000151845.1 Pteropus vampyrus
CCTGGGTCGCCGACCCCGGCTGTCACATGCAAGCCCAAATCTCAGTGCCTCGAGGACACAGAAGCTCGCCTCCTGTTCTTACGAAGTCCGACGACTGTGACGACGGTGGCCCGGGATCAGGGCGGTGTGTGCACGCGCGTCTGGCCTGACCTCGGCCACGTGGCTCTGCCTAGGGCCCCAAGGCCGCTGGGGAAAGTCCTCGCTGGCCCAGCAGCAGCCCATGGGCCGTAACCCTCACGGGGCCCTGACGAGGGCGGTAGGGTTAAGTGAAGACAATGCGTGTAGAGAGGCTGCGGTGGCTCCTTGGGGACTGTCCTGCACGCATCGTCCTGCGTACCAGACACACCAACGGTTGTGACCCGGGGAGATTTCATTTTAAAGAGCAATGAAAATGAACTCAGCAGCCCCGCGCCCATGGCCCAGAGAAGGAGAAAACCTTGTCGATTGCCCCGAAACCCCCTGTGCTGCCACACGTGCCTCCCCGGTCTCCGCCTCTATGTTCACGCCTCAGGACCCACAGCTCCGTGCGGCCTGTCCCCCAGGGCCGTGTGACGGCGCCTGCTCCTCTGCGTCCCGCGCTGGACGTTCCCCGTGTCTCCCATGGCTGAAGGTCACTTACTTCACTGCTGTGTCTGTGCATGTACCATTTTCCTGTCGAGGGACAGCAAGGTGGCCTCTTGGTCATGGCTGCCTAGGACAGCACCGCTGTGGACGTCTCTGTGCATGTCTCTTGGGACATATGTGTCGCTGCCCAAGGACAAGAGCCACAAGTTACTGTGTATGTCCCGTGAGCTGCACCACTGCCTACTTCCAGGGCCCCAGGTGACACCGCCACACTGGTGCCGGCTGTGGGCACAGGTTTCCCCACCCCGTGGAGCCTGGGAGGCCACCTCCCACCCGACACTTGTCACCATGCAGCGAGGTCCCCAGAGTCAGTCACTTC
>NW_011892237.1:0-1136 GCF_000151845.1 Pteropus vampyrus
GTAGTTGAAAGTATAACTAGTGAACAGGATGAATTTGAATACACATGGCGCTGCTTTTATTAACAAAAGTGTGCAATTTAAATGTCAAGAAAATTGATATTAATTGGCTTTAATATTAATTCTTTGAGAGAAAACCTTTGACTCCCCTTAAAACAAGAGCAGTCTCTCGCTTCCTAGCAGGAAGTTCATGGCTGAACATGTGGCCCTGCGGCTAGTGCTCACACCGCCCAGGCCTCGGTGAACGCGCAGTAGCCAGATGGCCCTGGAAAACCGCTCGCGTTGTCCAGCATCCTGTGGTTCTCGAAAAATTCATCTTTTCACTCACTCCAGCGTCCAGGATGTGGTCCTGAGACCTCGGGCGGATCTGTGCGTGTTTGGGGCGGTGACATGAGGCGTTTACACCCACGTCTCGTCAGCCACGTGAGGTTTGCCCTGAGTGGACGGGGCCGAGACGCAGAGGAGTCCGTGTCCGGAGTGTCCCGCTCTGTCCCCACCCAGCATGTGTCTGGAGAGATGTGGGAGTCAGTGGGGACACGTTTCTGAGTCGGGGCCTCTTCGGTTATGAGGAGAGCACTGGTGACCTCATCTAAAACTGTCCTTGAAACGATAAGGCCTTGGGTGCGGTGCCTGCCGCGGTCCAGCCACGACAGGATCCAGGGGGCCCCGAAGGTGGGCAAGGCGTCGGCGCGGGAGACAGTCGACTACACAGCTCAGAGGCGGTGTGACGCTGTTCCGTTTTATTGTGATTTGAGTACAACTTTTATACTTTCTCTTTTGGCATCTGATTATACTTTGTGGTTAAGGTAGCAGGGAGTTAAATTTCTGTGGTTAGGCGAAGCAGAAAATCTTATAGAGTATGTTATTATTAATATTCATGATCAACTAGTACATTCTTCTCTCAATCATTAGAACAGAACTACCTGATGGAACAATCTAAACTTTTAATTCTTATATCTATTACATAAGACACAGTTTGATTTAAGTAAAGGTGATAGATAGATGTATCCATAACAGCAAGCATTGGCTTGTGGGCAGACATTGTTCTTTCTGCCTGAAGAAATCTTTTAATTGCTATTTGATTTATGCTATATCTAAAGTTCAAGCTGAACCTTTCTCATAGCTGTTCAAAAGTTTCC
>NW_011892237.1:2246-3976 GCF_000151845.1 Pteropus vampyrus
ATCTATTACGTAAGATACAGTTTGACTTAAGTAAAGGTGATAGATAGAGGTATTCATAACAGCAAGTATTGGCTTGTGGGCAGACATTGTTCTTCTTTCTGCCTGAAGAAATCTTTTAATTGCTATTTGATTTATGCTATTATTTAAAGTTCAAGCTGAACCTTTCTCATAGCTGTTCAAAAGTTTCCTTGGTGCAGTATTAAGGAAAATATTTATAAAAATCAGTTTTACAAAGCTGCTTTCGTAAGCTAAGTTTTTGTTCCTTTGTTTTTTAAGCACTAAGGAGGTCCTGACCTAGCCAGCCTTTCTATAAAACTTAAACTACTATAAGGCATATGAATTCCATCTTTATTCATCATACGTATGCTATCTTCATTATAAGTTCCTGTATAAGGCAAAGGAGGATCAGGTAATCTTTTCATACTATTAGCCCCCCTAGGTGGATACCAGAGTTTTCCATTTATCCAGTAGGCCACAAAAGGAGGCCCTTCCATAGTAGGCACAGGCTTATGAGTAAATTTCTTATCCTTTACTAATTTTTCTACTAACTGCGTGGGAACAGGAGTATAAGCTGGTTCTAGTAATTTAGCTTGTTGTAATTTATTCATAACATCTTTAAGAGGCACGTCAAAAGGAATTTCTCTTAATAATTGTTCAAATAAAGGGTTTACACATTCTGGACACGTCAGGGTGACTGGAGCTGACTCCATACACGGAGAATTTACTAAGTTTTCCTCAGAGCCGACTTTGAGGAAATCCACTTGTACAGCGTTTACACTTAACTAGAATTTGTGCTAACCAAATTCCCCCTATTAATAGGATCGTTCCAAAGAAAACATTTATCCCTAAACACATGCCACGTCCTCGTTCTTGACGATGCATTCCTTAAAGCGTCTGTCCCCATCTCCGGACCTTGTCACACAGTAAGGTAGAAAGAGGATGCAGCAGGTGTGCAGTTTGGGTGTTTTTTGTTGAGTTTTAGATGTTCAGCTTATTGTTGTTTCAAGGGGAGAGATCTGGGGATGTCTCTCACTCCACCATGTGTAATCCAATCTCCTCTTGAATTTTAAAACCATTGTTTTCTAAAACTATAAGCATCAAAACAGCTTTTTCTTATGAAAATATTGACTGAGTTCTTGCAAATCAAATCATATTAATTTTCAAGACACACAAGAGTTTAAAGAAATATGTTTTAGAAGTTCTTGTTACTATTTAAAATGTAATGAGACTCTCCACTGGGCTTGGCATAACCTATGCATTCAATCTAGTGCTAACCCATTAACAACATTATTATTGTTGTTGTTGTTGTTTTTATTATTATGATGATGATGATGATGATGATGATGATGATGATGATGATGATGATTTCCATTCCTGGGGCAAATAATGTCCTTGAAAAAATACATACCTCTAGACCATTGAGGGAGGGTATAAAAAGCAATGTGAAAAAAATATAAGAAATAAAGTTTCTGCATGCTGAGAAGACTACAGAAGACTAAGAAGATCCCTCTTATGTTTAGGAGAATGCTGTTCTTGTTCCTCAGGTCAGATTTCTATTGCTAGAAAGACTAAAAAAATTATAGCTGCCAAGAATCCAAGTTCTTGAAATTAAGTAAGAATGGGTGTCTGATGCAGCAGACTGTAGATATTACAAAATAACCAAAACATTTCTTTGCTTGTATTCTCCCTGAGCATCCTCACTCTGCTCTAATTTTATGAAATGCAAAATA
>NW_011892237.1:5047-7247 GCF_000151845.1 Pteropus vampyrus
TGATGAAAGTCAGAGGACAGAGTATTCAAAGAAATGTCTCTGGTATAATAAAAATTAAAAAGTAATTTTGAATTTTCAAGGAAGGAGGTCTTGACAAAAAGTTTTCTCTTAATATTTTACTAGATGCTTAGAAACACCAAGTGTAATCCTAATGAGTGAATTAATACAGATTTTAATAAGTTCCTCAAAATTCTAAAATATATGCTTATACATTTCTACTTTGATTTATTTTATGGGACAAAAACTTGAAATAATTATAGTTACAAGAAACATTGGTAGTTTTTTTGACCATCATTGTAGAGTTAATTTTCAAATGATGCTAAAATACACACAGAGAGACACACATAGAGCAGAAAGAGAAAGAGAGAGAGAGAAAGAGAGAGAGAGAGAGAGAATATATAAAGAACATATATGATTGGAGAGATCTGAGTTGGTTAACAAATGCTGGGAAATAGTATTCTTGAAGAAATACATTATAATGAAGAAAAAGACTGGGTAGTTTTCTTTCAGGGTCAGGTGACACATTTGCATATTTATAGATATGTGGAAAAACTTTTGTGTAATGAGATTTAGTGCAAAAAACAAAACAAAACAAAACAAACAAACAAACAAAAACCTCTGGACTGAGAATCATTATACTTTAGATCCTGTTCTGTCTCTTCCTTTCTCTGTGGCCTTAGACAAGTCATTCATCTCCAGAACTTCAGTTCCTTCTCTGCCAAATGAAGATAATACTTTACCTAAAATAGAGGTAGCTGCTTCATAAATTTCTAGTGAAGTTAATTAAAATAGTTAAAAGCATTTGCAGACTTAACATCATTTTAAAAATAAAATGTGAGAAGATAGATGTATTAGTTTTAATCCTGGTTCTATCATTTTTAATCACTTGAGCCTAATTATATAGTGTGTGTATGTTTGTATGTGTGTGAATATGAGTATATTTTTTTCATGTTGTCAACTTAATATTCTTCCTCAAATGCAAATCTAAGCATGCTACTCTCATAGTTTCCTGATAAGGTAAAACCTATATTAATTAGCATATTAAGATAATATTTATTCTGCATCTGGTCTACTTCTATAGTTCCTTTACTTGGCAAATCTTGCACTCTACTTGACTATTTGCTTTTCATCAAAATGGTGGTCTCCCATGCCTTTGGTCCTTTCTTAAGCTATATCCTTGCATAAAATATCTGTCACTTCTCTTTATTTATCTGTCACCCATTCTAAAGAATTCAATGTATTTGTGATATTCCTGAATCTCCAATGTGTCCCTACTGTTCCACAGCACAATTTATGCTTAGTCCCACTGTAGCACTATATTTAACTATCTTGCAATTGTTTGTTGCGACTCTATCAGATTCTAAGTTCTTTGAAGGGAAGATGCATTTATTTTTGTATCTTTCCCTAGATGCAATGCTGAAAGGAAGCACACAACAATGCTAAGAAATGTTTGATTTTTTTTTATCTTCTGTACTCTTGAAAATATCTAAATGTTTTTAACAAAATCTAATGTTGTTTGGACAGAAACTCAAGGAGTGTGGCACTGCATTGAAGGTTTTCTCTGTTTAATTTTGATGTACTTATTTGTGTTGCACAATTTATCTTACTGTGTCAGTTGAACATTAAGAGCCAAACACAATTCAGAATGTAAAAAACTGACCTAGTTTACATGAACAGTACAACCTTAGGTAAATGTTTTATATGGATTCTAAAAAAGCTTTCTCTTGCAGTTGAGCTCATACCTCTTAGTGGTGGAGATCAGTCACAGATGGAGACTTCTACCTGTACGTACCTGCTGCTAAGGAAGTCCTGCAAAGAACAAATTTAAAAGCTGTGACTCAGCAGGAGATTACCAAGGTCTGGAGAACACAAGGTTTAGAGTACTTGGTTAAGGGTGCATATCTATGAATTACAAGGGTACATGAGAGCAGGCTGCATGTTTTCTTCAACAATATCAAGCAAATACATTTGATTATTAGCACCTATTGATTTTGAAAAGTCATGTAGAACAAGGCCAAAACTCAGACAAAATTAAAATGTTTAAATTATCTTTCATGATTAGGCTTCCGAATAAGATGAAAAGAATCATATATAAAGGCATTTCTGAAAGAAGTAGTATATACTGAGCTCCTAAGGAATGGTGAAAAAGTACTGACACTTTAGAGAGGTGCGATGGGAGTCTTCAGGTAACTTATTATAA
>NW_011892238.1:0-1491 GCF_000151845.1 Pteropus vampyrus
CCCCCCCCACCGTGGAACACTGGGCGGCCGGGAGCCCAGAGCTGGCTGCGTGGGATCCTCCTGGGGCCCTGGCGCCATGGGCTGAGTGGGGGAGGAGGGTATGCCCTCGGCCTTCGGGCATGTACGTACTGTGACCTGAAGTGGCCTCTGCTTTCCACCCCCCCCTCCCCCAGTGGCTGACCCTGAACTGTCAGCACGTGCCTGGTGCACCGGGGGGGTGGGGGGGGGTGGGGGTGCTGCAGGTGTCCACACTGGGGGCAGCACAGCCCCCCAGGAGCCCTCCTTGACCTGCCCCTCCTGGGTGCGGTCCTTTCTCTCCGGGCCGAGGCTGCTGTCCACCCCTGCTGCCCCCTGTTCTCCTTGACTCGCCGCCACATCCCAACATGTACGTGCTGGAGCGTGTGCAGCATCGTGTCCCCGAGGAGGCGCTCAGGGTCCGTGTTCGCGCTCCCCCAGGGGCCGCTGCCGTGAGGGCCCCATGTTCTCACAGCCCCCCACTCCCCACTGCCCGTTCCTTCCTGGCCAACACCCCCTGGCCTGGCTGTAGCGCCGAGTCAGCCGGGCCTGGCCTGCCCTGCCCTGCCGGATCACCCAGTCCGGCAAGGTGGGAGACGGGCACTTCACTGAGGCTGGTGCAGCCACCGTAGTGGGCGTGGCTGGTGGGCGTGGCTAGAGCCCCCGGGAGGCGGTGGGGCGGCTGATAGGGTCACCAGCTTCTTGGGTAGGTCCTGATCAGGCCACCATGGGTGGAGGTGGCCAGGAGCAGACGGGAGGGGGTGTTTGAAGCTGGAAGTCGTGCTTGAGGGTCCTGAGGGGGGTCACGGCAGGTGGGCCATCACAGAGCATGGACTTGGAGGACCCTGTCCAGAGCTGTACCCAGGAGCCCTGGGTTGAGGGGAGGGGTTCTGGCTTCAGCCCATTTTCCAAATGAACTTGGAGCAGCACAGGGAGCACATGTGGCCTGTGCAGTCACTGGGCCAATATGAGCCCAGCTCTGATGATGCAAAGCTCAGCTAGGTGGGGCCCCGCGTGCACACGCACACACACGTGTGTGCACGTCCACATGTGAATGCGCAATCTGTGGCAGGCTCCCAACCCCACAGCCCCCGAGTGGCTGGCTGACCATGTGTCCTGGGGCCTGGGGTGGCATCCTCCCCTCTGATAATTGCTGCCCACACCCCCATCCTTGCCGCAGAGACCCCACCCCCTTCTGGAAGCTCTGTGGTCCTGAGAACCCCCAGGCTTGTGCGTGGACCAAGCTGTGTGCACCGGGGGTTGCCTGCTCTGGGTGGGGGTGTCCCCCACGGTGGCAGCCCGGCCCTCACCTTGCTTGCCGCCCACAGCACGAGAAGTACACCAGCCAGCTGCAGGTGGGTGTCACAGGCCCAGCGCCCAAGAGGGGCGAGACGCTGCCCGAGCACGCGCCTTACTGCGAGTCTTCGAACCCCCGGCTGGAGCGGGGGGACCGGAGACCAGGGGCAGGTACGATGG
>NW_011892238.1:6971-7427 GCF_000151845.1 Pteropus vampyrus
GCGACCCCACCGCCACCCCCCGCTGAGCCCCAGCCGACCAAGGCGCGCACCCAGGAGGAGGACGACAGCCTCAGCGACGCGGGGACCTACACCATCGAGACAGAGACGCAGGACCAGGAGGTGGAGGAGGCCCGCAGGATGATCGACCAGGTGCGGCCTGACCGCCTCTCGCCGGGGCTGCTCTCCCAGGGCCCCGCGAGCAGGCTGTGTGCTCCGGCCGCTGGCCAGTCCGAGCAGCCAGGCCCCCTACTCCCGTGGTGTCCGAGCGTGGGGCACACGTCTGAGCAGAGGGTGGGGCTGGGTGCTCTGACCCTCGGCCCGGCTGTCCGCACTGCAGGTGTTCGGCGTGCTCGAGTCCCCTGACCTCTCCAGGGTGTCCTCAGCCATTTTTCGCCCAGTCATCAGAGGGGACAGAGACGAGCGTGACGACGGCATGACCCCGCGCGTGGCCCTGCT
>NW_011892238.1:10549-10843 GCF_000151845.1 Pteropus vampyrus
CTGCGGCTCCCTGCGTGTCTGCCCAGCACCCGGCTGCGGCCCATGTGTGCAGCAAGGAGGGACAGGCTGCTGCCCAGGGTGGCTGGACATCCACGTCCACTCAGCTGGGCTCACCCCGCTGGGAACTGGCCTGTCCTCCGAGTGGACTGGCTCGCGGTGTGGGCGCGGCCGGGCCAGCCCTTTGCTTCTGCCCCGTCACACACCTGGACACCTCCTCCCCACCCCAGTCCCGATGCCGACTCACATGCAGAGCCTGGGGCGGTGGGCGGGGCGTGCTGG
The DNA here is from genome assembly GCF_000151845.1 of Pteropus vampyrus. Classification (NCBI taxonomy): domain Eukaryota; kingdom Metazoa; phylum Chordata; class Mammalia; order Chiroptera; family Pteropodidae; genus Pteropus; species Pteropus vampyrus. The sequence continues at coordinate 10,829 of NW_011892238.1, forward strand.
GGGCGGAGCCTGGGG
>NW_011892239.1:0-292 GCF_000151845.1 Pteropus vampyrus
CTCAGCAGCGGGGGACCTCAGGCCGCCCCTCCCCATCACTGAGGGTCAGCCTCCCGTTTGACCAGCGGGACTGTTTGGAGCATCAGATGCAGCCGGGGGGTGGGGGGTAGTGAAAGGGCTTGAGGGGGTCGGGTGCAATAAGTGTCCGGCGTGCTTGAGAGGACCCAGCTGGCATCCTGGGTCCATTTCCGGCCTGACTCCGACACCATGCCCACCATCTGGAAGCAGGCTGCATGTCCCTCCTGGGGGAGCCGGTAGGAAGGGTGTGTGACCCCCTCCCCCCCGACCGGGG
>NW_011892239.1:2235-3427 GCF_000151845.1 Pteropus vampyrus
GTCCTCTTTTAATTGGTTCAAATGAAGCTGTGTTATTCAGATCGGAATGTCGTGTTGCTTCCGTGAGGGTTGAAGCAGGAGAAGACGCAGCTGTCTTCTCGTACCGGGCAGTGCTCAGGGATCGGACCCCAGGGTGCTGCCCAGGGTGGGTGGGATGTGTCTCCAGTCCTGGGTGACGGGCAGATGCCACGCAAATAAATGGAGGGCTCCACATATGGCCGGAGGGGTTAGGACATGATGGGCGGACATCGCCCAGGCGCGCTCGGGGCTGTCTGCTTCGGAGTCCGTCCAGTCCCACAGGCACCTCTGCCGGGCCCCCCAATGGCAGTGGAGAAGGGCTTCATGTGACCCTTTGTCGCCTGGCGCTGGGAGGGTTCTCCGGGTTGCTAAGGCGAGGCACGCACGGTAGCATCGGGCTTCCGGAGGCCCCGGCTGGTCTTGGACCCAGACCGAGCCCCGTGAGCCTCCGTTCCCTTCTCTGGAAAGTGGGGACCCCCCTCCCACCCCCCACGGCGTCTGAGAAAAGCACGGTGGACTCCGCAGACCCTTGTGACAGGCGTCAAGGAGCCTGTGCCTCGTGGCAGGCCTGGCCCAGGATTGGGCCCATGAGCTCTTCCGGGGGGCCATCGGGGGAGGTGAGGGGCTTCTGGTCTTGGACCCAGACCGAGCCCCGTGAGCCTCCGTTCCCTTCTCTGGAAAGGGGGCACCCCCCTCCCACCCCCCACGGCGTCTGAGAAAAGCACGGTGGACTCCGCAGACCCTTGTGACAGGCGTCAAGGAGCCTGTGCCCCGTGGCAGGCCTGGCCCAGGATTGGGCCCATGAGCTCTTCCGGGGGGCCATCGGGGGAGGTGAGGGGCTTCTGGAGCCCTGGGCTCAGGGTCGGGGGTGGCAGGACCAGCCCTCGGCGGAGCAGAGGGGCCCTGGGCGGCCTTGTACGGCCAGGTGCCCTGGGCCTGTCCCAGGATGGGAGGGAGTGTCTGGGCCTGGCCACCGGACTCTTGCTGGGCAGCTTTCGTTCATGCCACCTCATCTCCCAGAGGCTGGCGCACAGCAGCGCGTGACAGACGCTGGCCACGTGGGCCGTACCCGTGTGGACGCCGTGGTCCCGCCCGCAGGCTGCCTCCGGTCAAGTGGGGATGCAGGACAGCACCGTCCCGTCCGGCCACTACACAGGGCAGGCGTGGCGGGAGG
>NW_011892240.1:0-1312 GCF_000151845.1 Pteropus vampyrus
GTGTGAGGGTTAAGGTTAGGGTTACTGTTACAGTTAATGTTAGCTTTAGCTTTAAGGGAAGAGTTTAAAGTTACAATTAGTTTCAGGTTTAGTGCTAGGGTTATGGTTAGGGTTATGCTCTAAATTTAGGGTCAGGGATAGAGTGAGGAATAGGGTTAGCGGAAGAGGTTAGAATTAAGGTTAGGGTGAGTGTTAGAGATACGTTTAGCGTCAGGAGTTACGGTTAGGGTTATTGTTAGTCTTAAATTTAGGGTTAGTTTTAGGGTTAGGTTTAGGGTTAATGTTATGGTTTAGGTTAGGGCTACAGTTATGTTTAGGGTTAGGGTTAGGGTAAGACGTTAGCGTTAGTATTAGTGTTAGGGTTAGGATTAGAGTTAGGATTAGTTTAGGGTTAGGGTTTGGGTTAGGTTTTGGTTAGGATTAAGATTTGGGTTAGGGTTAGGTAAGAGTTTAGGTTTAGGGTTAGGATTAGGGTTAAGTTCGGGTTACAGTTAAGGTTAGCTTTAGGGATAGGGTTAAGTTAGGGTAATAGTGTTAGTGTTAGGGTTATTTTTAGGGTTGGGTTAGGGTTAGGGTTAGGTTTTAGGGTTCAGTTTAGGGTTAGTGTTAATGTTAGAATTAGTGTTAAGATTAGCTTTAGTTTTTAGGTTAGGTTCTGGGTTAGGGTGAATATTATTTTTAGGGTTAGTTTTAGTTTTGTAATTAAAGTTAGAATTAGGGTATGTAGGGTAAGGGGTTATATTTATTGTTAGTGTAAAATTTAGGGTTGGGGTTAGTATTAGCGTGAAGGATAGAATTAGGGTTAGAATTAAATTTAGTTTAGGATCAGGGTTAGCGTTAGGATCAATGTTAGGATCAGGCTTAGATTTCGGTTTATGGTTGGGTTTAACATAAGGGTTAAGGTTAGGGTTATTGGTAGTGTTAAATTTCAGGTTAGCATTAGAATTAGGGTTAGGATTAGCCTTAGTTTTAGTGTTAGGATCAGGGTAGGGTTAGCGTTAAGGTTAGGGTTAGGTTTATGGTTATGTTAAAGGTTGGTCTAAATTTATAGGAAATGTTAGGTTTAGGATTACGTTTAGGGTAAGTGGTCAAGTTTCGGTTTATTTTTAGTGTACAATGTAGGGTAAGATTCAGTGTTAGTGTAAGGGTTAAAATTAGGTTTAGGATTACCTTTAGTTTTAGTGTTAAGACCAGTATTAGGGTTAATGTTAGAGTTAGGGTTAGGGTTAGGATATGTTTTAGAGTTGAAGTTAAGGTTAGGGTTTGGTTAGTGTAATGGGTTTGGGCTAGGGTTAGTGTACGTGTAAAATTT
>NW_011892241.1:0-343 GCF_000151845.1 Pteropus vampyrus
TCTTTATGTCAACCACACTGTGTCGCTAACGACTAAGAAGGGGATTTGGCTTGTGGGGAGGAGCCAAGTCCTCATTAATTCACTCTAAGGTGGTGTGTGTACCAGGAATACATTTTAACTTTCAAAAGTTCTCTCTGTTAATCCAGGGTCTGGCTGAAATCACTCTATAGAAGAATTCTTTTATTAAGACATAAACCCCAAAATACACAATTTCTTTAAACTTTTGACATGAACCGAAGTTCGTTATTTTGTCCCTCATCTGCGGGAGATTCTCATCTTGCCCTAATCGACTTGAGCAGTAAGACAGGTTCCTTGTGCATCGGTGCTCCAAGTCAATGGGTCA
>NW_011892241.1:1642-3761 GCF_000151845.1 Pteropus vampyrus
GGGGGGGGGGAAGAGCAGCCCCAGCCCTGGCATAAAATATGACCTGCATTCTGGACAGCCTGAGGACTTGCTGGAATTACAGAAACAAAACTCGCCTGAGAAACAAAATGGTTCTGTTTGTTGTTCCTGAGAGGAGAGAGAAAGTGCTCACTGAGGCCTGTGGTGGTCACCAAGTGCCCTCTGGGACTGGAAGGTGCCTCGAAGGTGGACACATCTGGGAGGCACCCCAGACAAGTGCTCGCCATTCACTTCTTGGGATTTCTCCCCCGAAGGGCAATGCACTCCTTGGCTTTTTACGTTCAATATGGGATTCCCAGGTTGTAATTTCTATCTCATTTTGGATGGTCTCCTCTTCACGATGGAGCTCTGTGCTCCACGAGGCTGGTGAATGGCACCTTTGTTCTCATGCACATCCGAGGGCACAGGAGCTTTCTGTTTACTCCTCATCTCCCATCCAGAGACTTTCTGTTCTTTTCTCACCTGGTTGGAAACTGGGTAGGGAGCAGAGAATGGCATGTGGCCATTGGCTTGGGGATGGATGAGCCACTTGAGAGCTTTGTGCCTCAGTTTCCCCAATGGCTCAGCAATGATCTGAGTTCTCACTGCCTTTTATCTGTTGGGAAGGGTTCCTTCGATGTAAGAGGAGGAGATGTTGATTAAATATCAGGGAGTATGACTGGCGGGCTACGTGTATTAATCCTACAAATAATTATGGGAGTCTCACTATGTAACTGACATCATTTCTAGACACAAAAGATATAAGATCGCTAAAACATGGTTATGGTACCTTTGGGGAGGCAGACGGTAAAAGGGTTTGATGAGAATATACGTTTAGTACAGTGCCTAGTACAGCTCAGTAAAGGTTAGTCCCTATTTCTATCTCTTTCTTTCTCCTCTTCCCTCTCTCCTTCTCTCCCCCTTTATTTACTCCCCCACACCCCGACACCCCTGCTGCTTCTTCCTGTCATCACCACCATACCCTGCGACAGGCCTTAGGGATACAAAAATGGAGTTATATTTCCTTCCCTTAATTTGCTAACATTCTAAAAGGAGAGAGAGCTATGTTGACTACAATTTATATGTCTCCTCAGTCACCCCTCAGTCACCCCTCACAGTAATCCCTTTATGGATTAGGAAACAGGCTCAGAACAGTCACGCGAGTTCTTTCAGACATGCAAAGAGTAAAAGCAAAGCCAGGGTCAAATCCAGGTCTTTCTGGTGTCAAAGCCTGAGCTGTTCTGTCTTTTGGAGACGTTGGTCAATGTGTGTCCAATGAACGTTCATTCATGGGATGCATGTGAAAATGCCCAGAACAGGCAGAGCGGGGAACACAGAGGCGCTTAAAAGATTTTAACAGAACATCAGCCATTTTTTTTTTCTCCTGCAATATGTATGTAAAAAGAAAGGGAGAGAGAGAAAACAGCAACCCAAACCCATCTTCTATGAATCAGTAGCAGAGAAAGACAGACTTTGTCGAAGACGCCAGAACATTCACGGCCCCCTCCAAATTCACATGCTGAAGCTTAACCCCCCGCATGGCTGTATTTGGGGATGGGCCTTCTGAGGAAGTAGGTTAAGTGAGGTCATAGGGTGGAACCCCTACAAGAAGAGACACCAGAGAGCGGAGCAATCACTTGCATTCTGTCAGTCTGTCTGTCTGTGTGCGTGTACACACATGTGTGTGTCATGGGAGGACACAGGGAGAAGGTGGCTGTCTGTGAGTTAGGAAGAGATCTCTCACCAGAAACATCCGGGCAGGGCAGGCGGGCTACCACGCCTTCCTTTTGAGCGACCAAGCCATTTGCTGCCCCTGCCCGCTTTGGGCTCAGTCGCCTGTGTCCTCTGTCTCCAGTCCTGATCACTTTGCTTTGCAATTGGTCCGCAGAGATGATTATCTTAGTGTTGAGTCCAACTACGACTTTCTGTTTCTCTCTCTCTCTCTCTCTCTCATTTATTTATTTATTTTTTACATATTTTATCTACTGTGAGGTAACTTACGAGCACATTAAAGTATGAGCATACTGTTTAAGATCCTTCATGGTTTCTAGTAAGAAAGAATCTCGAGGAGACAGATGTGTTATTTAATTTTGTCCTTACTATATTGCTTTTTTTTTTTTTT
>NW_011892241.1:10876-13183 GCF_000151845.1 Pteropus vampyrus
TACATCTACAAAAAACCTATAGGTAAAATCATACTTAATGGAGAAAGACTGAATGCTTGCTTTTTAAGATAGGCAACCAGGCCAGAAAGTCTGTTTCTACCATTTTTATTCTGAGATCAGGGTGTCAGCATAATTGGGTCCTTTCCTGGCGGGCAGATGGCTGCCTTCTCACTGAGTGCTCACATGACCTCTTCCTGTGCATGCGCAGAGAGAGAGAGTGAGCAAGCTTTCTGTAGTGTCTTCTTTTAAGGGCACTAATCCTATCAGACCAAGGTCCCACCCTCATGACCTCATCTAACGGTGATTACCTCCCAAAGGCCCATCTTCAAATACTATCACTTTGGGGGTGAGGGCGTCAACATAGGAATTCTGAGGCGGCACAAACATGCAGTCCATAGTAGCACTTGGTATTCAATAGTGATTTTTAAATTGAATATATACTTAGTCATTAAAACAGATTAAACATAACTTTCAAAAGACCCCTGTATGACATCTGATTCCATCTAAAGATATTGTTTGGTGCACAAATGGATGTTAAATAACTCCTTGGACCTAGGTCAAGACCGGGCATTGGGAATCATTACTCTGTTTGTCCATCCCATTCCATCCGTGGAGCAGCTCCCAGTTATTGTACTCGGTGTGGGCACATGGAGTATTCTGCATTGGGAGCATGAAGGTGACTACATGATGGATGCTGCCCTTGAGGAGTTCCCTTCCTGGACAGGGAGTCCCTGCAAGGCAGGGATTGTGTCTGGCTTATCTCTGTGCCTTGACAAAGCCTCAGCACTGGGCCTCACCCAGAGTCACTGCGCTGTAGACATTTATTGAATTAATAAATCTAAAATGTGACAGTTCATTCTGTTTGAGCAAAACTTCTTTCTCAAGCAGAGGAAGAGACTTCTTTCAATCTCTGTGACTTCCTCTCTTGCTTCAGGTTACATTTTGTGAGTCAAATAATTCAGAAAAATTGAGAATAAGGGTCAAAATCCAGGCTGAAGCAAACATGTAAATGGTAAAAATTTCTCTCTAACTCCCATCCTGCTTTTCTCTGTCTTATTCTGCAGAACTTTAACCTATTCATCTGAGGCACAAGTCAGCAAGTGTTTTTTTTTTTTGTTTGTAAAAAGCCAGTTAGTAAATATTTTGGGCTTTCCGGGCAGTTGGATCTCTTCTGAAAGTACTCAACCCTGCTGTTGTGTTAAAGCTGTTGACACTATGTATACAAATGGGTATAGCTGTGTTTCAATAAAACTTCGTAAGAACAAATGTTGGGTTGAATTTGGCCATAGCTTGCTGACTCCTGCTCTAGGGTTGGAATCCATTAACCAGCATTCATCGAAGTCATGGAAGCTACACATCAGCCTGCAGGTGATGGGACTGATATTCAGCGAAGGCTGCCTAGTTCTCTGGAAAAACTTCATGAGACACATTTTGAATCATACGTGAAAGTACATGATCCAGAATGTGGGAAAGCCATGCCGGGACTGACCACACTGACACTTGTGACGTATCTGTGGTACCCCGACCCTTTACAACTCATGTGGTGCTGTTTGATGGACACATGCATGGCAAGCACTGTTTCAGTGGCATGGTACGGATGGAAGCTGGATTGCATACGGTGGCAGAGGAAATGGGAAGTGACGCCAAAGTGGGAGGCATGTATAGACTATGTCCCCAAAGGCCCCCACGTTCAGCGATACATTAGAAGCACATGAGACGCAGCATACAACTGTACTCATCACTAAGATTTACTGCAGTAATGTAATAAGGATGCACATCTAATCGTAAGGGGGAAAGGCACAGGCAGAGTCTGGAGGAAGCTATATGCAGGCCTCTTACGATCTCTTCCTCCCATGAGGGATTACAAAATGCTCACTGTTCCCCACCAGTGAAATGCAGCAGTGTGTGTGTGATATTTCTGCCTAGGGAATTCCATTGGAGACTCAAGGCCCCAGGCTCCCACTGCAGGTATCAAAATTCCAGGCTCCCAGAAGGAAAGCAGTTTTTTTTTTAAGCATAAGCCACATTGTTTGCATAAGTAGTTCAGGCATTGTTACCCACCCTTATCATTTAGGGAAACTATGAGTGTCTAGCTCCCAGATGCCAGCCTCGGAAGCAGACCTGTCTAAGGGTAGCAGTCTCAGGCCTGATATGTTAACTCTTTTCTACACTGACCTCCACTCTGAGACATTTGAATAAATAAGGAAGAAGAATGATAGGGCAAGACACGAAGGCCAGGGTTATTTTTTTGTCTCGTATGAACGTCAAGTCTTCGTGACAGCACAGTAAACACGCCGCAGTGGGACG
>NW_011892242.1:0-401 GCF_000151845.1 Pteropus vampyrus
GGCGCCGTCTTCACTGCGCTTCCTCTAAAGCCACCTCTTTGTTAACTGTCCCTTTCCCCAGCCACGCACCGATGTGTCCGGCTTGTAAGAAATAAAGAGTCCGGGGGCTCTGGGTGCACCGCCCGCGGTCACCAACGGCTCCGCACCCCGACCGGGACCGCGGCGCGGTTAACCGGGCGTGGCCAGATGCGCGCGCCATGCGCAGTGAACGCGAATGCGGGCAGCGGGACCGCGCCCTTCCGCTGACGCAGTGACAGCCCCGCGACCCTCCGATCCTGCAGACCCTCCGACCCTCCCACCCTCCGACCACGGACGACCTATGCTGGACCCTCAGCGGAGCAAGAGATGCTCACCAAGGCAAAGTCCCCGTTTTCCGGAAAAGCCACACTGGCAGTTCAAGT
>NW_011892242.1:2979-3700 GCF_000151845.1 Pteropus vampyrus
GCCTCGACTCTGCGGCTACCAGGGCCCCGCGGGGGCGGGCGTCACACCCACTCCTGCATGGAGCGCTTGCAGTACAGTATGTGGCGCGGAGCCCCCTTCCTCTTGAACTGGAGCACGGTGTAGACCAGCACCAGGAGGCACAGGGCCAGCGTGCAGGGGATGGCGATGGCGATGGCTTTCACAGTGCTGGCCGTGTTGTCCAATTTGATGACGATGTCTACGTCGTCCGGTGGGCTGTGTCCTCCTTTGTCCCTGTCCATCGCTCCGTCGCAGCCCATGAAGTCCTTGAGGATGGACCTGGGGAACCCGGGCTCGACCTTGAGCATCTGGTTGTTGAACTTCCAGTATTCCTTCCCTTTGTAGAAGTACGTAAAGCCTGGGGAGGGGACAACACACAGGAGCGCTTACTGGCGACAGCGGATCACCCAGGAACTCAACCCCACAGGCCACGCACGCGTGACATCTGGGCCCCTCGGTGTGCACAGGTGGGAGCACTACTCTGAGCCCGGCTGTCGCCCACACGGACCGGCCGTGAGTCCGCATGGCTGCGCCCGCCCTGCCCACGGCACTGGGAGGAGGGTCTGCACACCCATGTCTGCGGGGACAGGAGCGCCAGCCCCTGCTCATGGGCTGCACGGCTGGCACAGAGCCCCACACAGCGCGACAACAGCCCCCTGTGCTGAGAGAAGCTGGCATCGGGGACAGTGCCACACATTCCCGG
>NW_011892242.1:3750-5184 GCF_000151845.1 Pteropus vampyrus
TACGTAAAGCCTGGGGAGGGGACAACACACAGGAGCGCTTACTGGCGACAGCGGATCACCCAGGAACTCAACCCCACAGGCCACGCACGCGTGACCCAACCCGACAGGCCACGCACGCGTGACATCTGGCCCCTCGGTGTGCACAGGTGGGAGCACTGCTCTGAGCCCGGCTGTCGCCCACACGGACCGGCCGTGAGTCCGCATGGCTGCGCCCGCCCTGCCCACGGCACTGGCTGGGACATGCCTCTGGGAGGAGGGTCTGCACACTAATGTCCGCGGGGACAGGAGCGCCAGCCCCTGCTCGTGGGCTGCACGGCTGGCACAGAGCCCCACACAGCGCGACAACAGCCCCCTGTGCTGAGAGAAGCTGGCATCGGGGACAGTGCCACACATTCCCGGAGGCTTCCCCGGGGAACATCTCATGGGAGTGGCAGGGCCGCTCCTCGACAAAGCTCTGCCTGGTCATGCGGACAAGAAAGCACACCAAACCGCAAGTCATGCCCTTCGTGGGCAGGAACCTCGGGGCCATGTGTCCCGGGGCCATGGGCGGGGAACCTGGGGGGCGGGTCCCAGGGCCATGGGCGGGGATCTGGGGGCGGGTCGTGTCCTGGGGCCATGGGCGGGGACCTGGGGGGCGTGTCCCGGGGCCGTGGGCGGGGACCTGGGGGGCGGGTCCCGGGGCCGTGGGCGGGGACGCACCGGGGCTCCAGGCCCTGCCGGTTCCCTTCTCCTGCCCCGTCGTTGCCTAACTTTCTCTTTACTTAACTTCGCTAACTGTCACCTCGCTGTATTTTATAGAACTACTCAAGCCATCATTAGCCCTTTCAGAGTAAAGAATTAGCGGAGTGGAGCGTGAATAAGTTCACGGCTCCATCGGCGATCCTGCCGGCTGACGCGCGCTTCACGGCGGCAGGCGGTGCGTGGGGGGCTCGAGGGACCAGCCACACACATGCTTTCCGTCCCGAACCGTCACGACTGCAGACAACGGACTCGGCCAGCGCGAGCAGTCGAACTACAAACGCGTGTGCTTTCCTCGGGAGAAGTCTGTGAACGCTTGTTGTTTTGTTGGGCACGTGTCCAGCCTTTTCTTTCTGTCCATGACCCCTTTGTGTCGAGTTTCTTTGTAACGACACCACTGACTTGATTCTAGCTCTGAGCTGAAGTTCCGAAACAGAGACGAGAGTTTGCGGCCGCAGCCACTGCGCCGTCGTGTGGGCTGTGCAGTTCGAGCCGAGCGCCTGCGTCACGCAGCGCGGAAGCCGCGCTGTGCAGAGAACTTAGCAAGCGACACCTTCCAGTCCTTGTGGCCACTGGCCGGCAGCGCCGATCACCTGCTCCGTTCAGGCGAGGTGCTGAGGCTCGCAGGTAAGAATCTGCACGGGTCCTGGCGGGAACAGGGTTTAAATCCCGGTCTAGCTCTGGAGCCTGAAGGTG
>NW_011892243.1:0-392 GCF_000151845.1 Pteropus vampyrus
CAACCTCTCAAAAGACAGCAATGCAGTGAGTATAGGATACTGAGCATTGCAAATAGGTTCTATCACAGAATCAGTGTGAGCAAGGACAGAAACCCCGGCCCTGGTGATCGGAGTTTCAGTGGAAGGACTACAGCATGTCTCCAATTATTTGAAAGCTAAAATATCCCACTAAAAATCAGAGTAAAGTGACTCCTAGTCCAGAAGACCCACACGGAACAGATGCATTCTAGATATAATTTGGGCCAGACGTGTGCTCATTGGTGTATTAATTCAGCTTCAGATTTGAGAGAGGGATTCTTTCATTACACAGATGTGCTGAGCACAGGGCTGAACACAATCCAACTGTCAGTCACCTGAAAAAAACAAAATCCCCAGGGGAAAAGCCAACACAC
>NW_011892243.1:1278-4257 GCF_000151845.1 Pteropus vampyrus
ACGTCCGACAGTTACCAAACTTTGTGATCGAATTATAAGTATCATGAAAATAACCTGACCTTTTACCCCAGGCTGCGGACTCCCTGCATCATTCTGAATTTAACTCTCTTAAATCCCCCGTGTCCTTCAACTACTTAAAGGACATCATTTCATTGTCCCACACAACATCCAGCGAGGAAAACCTCTGCAATATGAAGGATTTTCAAACTTGAATAAAAAGGCAGGACGACTAAAGCCAATTTGACATGAGTTACTCGAATCCAGAGCCACAACATAAACCTGAGTGGGAGATGTGTCGCTTGCTAATAATAATTTTCGAGAAGATATTCTAAGGATTTATATTGACATGCAGCTAGCTCTGACATACTGTATTAATGAATGTAAAGCGACGAGAGATAACTCAATTTTGAGTTTAGGTCTTTTAAAAATCCACAGTTACAACAGAAGTAGGAAATCAAAGCTCGTGCCCCGGCTTTTCCGGTGCGGGCACGCATTTCCCATGAGCTGCTTTTCTCTCCGGGGCCAATGACTCAACAGTGAGCATGGAGGATGCTGCTACCGATTAAACAGCCTGTGCTGGGATCACGAAGCAGGTGGTGTAACCTGTCCAGTACCACCCAGAAGATGCTGGTGGTTTGTCAATGCAGCTCTCTGAAACAGCACAAAATAAGTATATCCTTAACAATGCTTGCAAAGAGAAGGAAAAAAAAAAATTCTATCCTGCTGTCCTTAGAAAGTATGTGTGTCATAGATGGCTTAATATTAAAAAACAAACAAACAACAACAACAAAAAAAAAACGCCCAAAGAAACAAGTGCCTGAATGTACAATGAAGCATTTTAAGAAACAAGTTTCAGTTTTGCGGATTCTTCTCGAATGACGGAACAGATGTTTTCTCAAGCCTCTCTAGCCACCTGACTATGCCGAGTTTACCTGACACTTTCGACAGAAAGCTTGTAGTAACCCAAATTAATTTCCCCGGCTTATCTAGAGAAGAAAGCCCAGCAGCTCCCCACATCCAGGTGAACACAGAAATTCTCCCTCCTAACGTCCCGTCACAGCCAGGGAGAGACGGGGTCCTCCTTCCTGCTCTCAAGGCTGCTTGTGAGGAGTGTGTGTGCGCGCGTGCATGTGTGTGCGTGTGTGTGCACACGTGTGTTCTACTCTACAAGCTACAGTATCTCCTGTGTTTCCTTATTCCTAAGTTCCTCTTGTAATCACCGTCAACGTCTCACATACTAGATTTTATACTACGAGTCTGAAAGTTTTAAGTTTCTCTTCAAAAGACACAGGCGAGCCTGTTCAGGGATTTAAAGAACACTAAAATCTTTCACAAAGGGGAAAAATCATAAGGGTTATTATGATTTTCCACTGATCTTGCGTTTATTCTTCATGGAGGTTATTTCAAAAATTCTAGAATTGGCTTCTTAATGGCTTCTAGGCTAACCTAAAAAAAGAAGCCCCAAAAAAGAAAAAGGTTAAAAACAAAAACAAAAATCCTGTCCACTCATTAAAGAAGAGCTGTAAACACTAAGCCCCATTAATGTAATTGCCATAAAACGCACTTAATGAGTGACTTAAATGAAAAAGAATAATTACACAATTAGAAAATAAGAAACAGATTGCATGCAAATTCTTTTCCAGTCCCTCCACATTCCAGGGCTAGACTGAACCTATGTCTACACCCTATTGATTTGTCCTCCCTCGAGGCAAAATACAATGGCACATCATGAACCCAGGGCACAGAGCCTCACACCAGAAATCATTGCTTCTAAAAGGTTTTCAGGCACAGGACGACAAGCCACAGAGGGTGCAGTAAAATCCAGAACACCAGAGTAGAAGGGACCCAGATTCACCCATTGTCTCTGACTAGAGAAAAGGGGATCCTTGCAAAGCATTGATTGATTCATTTCTACGCAGAGTCTCATTTCATTGATGGCCTGTGGGCTCACACGCATACTTTTTAGCTCAGCCAGTATCGCGTGCGCACACCACACGAGGCCCATAAAAATTTCCAGCCTCCTCCAAATAATAAAAAATTTAAAGAAACACATCAAAACCAAAGATGGTCAAGGGAAACAAATGAGTTGTTATAACTAGGGAACACTTACTTTAATAATTCCATCCGGAAATTTTCCATAAACCAAAAGTAGGTTAAACCCCAAGGTGAAATCCACATTTCTCCCAAACTGGTGATGCGCAGGTGTGGACACAGCCTGAGGGAGAGTCGGACAGGTACGGCCGCCCGGGAGGTCCGCACCACCCCACGCTGGCTCCCCAGAAACCCCCAGCTGCCCTGGGCAAAAGATCTTTCCCAAGAAAATATGAGCCAAGCAATTAGAATTGGAAGACAGTGAATTTCCTTCCGTTCTTATTGCAATTTGAGTGTAAATGACCAAATCGTGTACGTAAAGTGCTCATGTTGGCATGCCTCGTTCATCACCACTGATTTTACTATGATCATTAATATGATGCTTGCAGGACTATACCAGACCATATCAAGAAAGCATATATATAATCTATGTAGATATATGGACATATATATATATTTATATACATATATATATTTATATATATATTTATATATATATATTTTATATATATATATAAATATATATATATCGCTCCTCTAAAATTAAAAAAAACAAAACAAAACACAGATACTGCCCTTTTAAGTTAAGATTACACTTGAATTAAACGCTCACTGGGACAATTTTCGATTGGAACCATACTGACACAGCTCAGTCCACGGTCCCCATTTCACTGTGTCAGGTCGAGATGACCCATCACCGTGGGGGCAAGCCGGTGCGAAAGGCAAGGACTCGCCTCCTGCCACTTGCTTGCACGTGCTTTTGCGGCTCTCGTGTATTGTTCCCATCACTTGAGTGTGTGTGTGTGTGTGTGTGTGTGTGTGTGTGTGTGTGCGCGCGCGCACACGTGTGCCTGAGCGTACGAGTACACCAAACTCTGATCTTCTCTG
>NW_011892244.1:0-2436 GCF_000151845.1 Pteropus vampyrus
ATGCCCTTCATCTACAGACAGATAGTTTTATCCTAAACCTCAAGTCACCCTGGTAGGCTTGTGCTAATGAAGGTCACAGTGTGTCCCTTGGCTCCCATTCAGAGAGGGGACAGTCGTGTATGTGTGTCCGTCAGTAGTGGGAACAGGACAGAACACACTTTGGAGTGTATCCCTGCCTTCTGCTGTCACATGATTTGGTTGGACTCTTGGGGACAGTGTGTAATTGGACACCAGCCCCTCACGGGATGGGGCACCGGTCCACTTTGATTTCACGTGGCACCTCACCCTTAAAGTGAATCCGAAGTCCCAAAGACTCAGCTACACGGCACCGTGCACAGCGTGTGTGGTGGGCCTGGTGCACGTGGAGCCTCAGACCCCGCCCCCGCGGGCTGTGTGCGCACGTGCTTAGTGCTGGGCGGTCGTGTGCCTCACTCTGCATCGCGACCACCACCGGCACGTGAGGACCCAGTGAGTGGATGCCACCGGCGTGGGCCGTCCCGTCTCAGTGGATTCCAGCCAGGCTCCCAAGAGCGTCTGTCGGGCTGCAGTCTGGACAATTCCCGGGTCGTACAGAGAGGTGGACGGTGGATGGAACGATGGAACATTCCGGTGGGAAGGGATGGGCGGTTGTCAGGAAGCTGCCCTCTCAGCTTCCTCCCGAACATAGTGGTTTAGCGACAGAACTGGCACCCAGGCCCGGAGCCCCCAGCACAGCCAGGAGATCGCCGATGATGCCGCCTGGGGAGCCGGACAGAAAGTGGGGCCTGTGACAGCCAGGAGGCCTCAGGCCCGGGTGGGTGCGACAGCACGCTCTCGCCACCTGTCAGGAGATGACAGGGGCGGCGGCGATGCGCCAGCCAGGCTACAGAGCGGTGGCCGGAGGACCAGACGCCGTCGCAGGTCCCGTTCCCACGCACGATGGAGGCTCCCGCAGCGGGAGAACTGTAAGCCCTGGGGCCATGGTTGCTCTGGGCTGACGTCTGTGAGGCTACGCTTTCCTTGACGGCGGCAGCACAGACCGCACAGCCTGAGAACCTCTTCGTGTGTGTAAGTGTGTACGTGGAATCATACAGGACGCGCGACCTTTCGTACGTAGTGCAGACCCGTCCTAGACGTCACCGCACGGGCAGTCTCGTGTATGTGTGCACCGCACGCTGCGTAACACACTCTTGTTCTCAAGGTCCCGCTCCTGTGAATGACCGGCCCTCAGCGAGCCGCTAAAATGCCCTTCATCTACAGACAGATAGTTTTATCCTAAACCTCAAGTCACCCTGGTAGGCTTGTGCTAATGAAGGTCACAGTGTGTCCCTTGGCTCCCATTCAGAGAGGGGACAGTCGTGTATGTGTGTCCGTCAGTAGTGGGAACAGGACAGAACACACTTTGGAGTGTATCCCTGCCTTCTGCTGTCACATGATTTGGTTGGACTCTTGGGGACAGTGTGTAATTGGACACCAGCCCCTCACGGGATGGGGCACCGGTCCACTTTGATTTCACGTGGCACCTCACCCTTAAAGTGAATCCGAAGTCCCAAAGACTCAGCTACACGGCACCGTGCACAGCGTGTGTGGTGGGCCTGGTGCACGTGGAGCCTCAGACCCCGCCCCCGCGGGCTGTGCGCGCACGTGCTTAGTGCTGGGCGGTCGTGTGCCTCACTCTGCATCGCGACCACCACCGGCACGTGAGGACCCAGTGAGTGGATGCCACCGGCGTGGGCCGTCCCGTCTCAGTGGATTCCAGCCAGGCTCCCAAGAGCGTCTGTCGGGCTGCAGTCTGGACAATTCCCGGGTCGTACAGAGAGGTGGACGGTGGATGGAACGATGGAACATTCCGGTGGGAAGGGATGGGCGGTTGTCAGGAAGCTGCCCTCTCAGCTTCCTCCCGAACATAGTGGTTTAGCGACAGAACGGGCGCCCAGGCCCGGAGCCCCCAGCACAGCCAGGAGATCGCCGATGATGCTGCCTGGGGAGCCGGACAGAAAGTGGGGCCTGTGACAGCCAGGAGGCCTCAGGCCCGGGTGGGTGCGACAGCACGCTCTCGCCACCTGTCAGGAGATGACAGGGGCGGCGGCGATGCGCCAGCCAGGCTACAGAGCGGTGGCCGGAGGACCAGACGCCGTCGCAGGTCCCGTTCCCACGCACGATGGAGGCTCCCGCGGCGGGAGAACTGTAAGCCCTGGGGCCATGGTTGCTCTGGGCTGACGTCTATGAGGCTACGCTTTCCTTGATGGCGGCAGCACAGACCACACAGCCTGAGAACCTCTTCGTGTGTGTAAGTGTGTACGTGGAATCACACAGGATGCGCGACCTTTCGTACGTAGTGCAGACCCGTCCTAGACGTCATCGCACGGGCAGTCTCGTGTATGTGTGCACCGCACGCTGCGTAACACACTCTTGTTCTCAAGGTCCCGCTCCTGTGAATGACCGGCCCTCAGCGAG
>NW_011892244.1:3871-4336 GCF_000151845.1 Pteropus vampyrus
TGAAGAGAAACGCAAAGTGACTCGTCTGCAGTGTCGCACACGCCACGCAGCCTGGAGTGTTTTCCAGGCTTAATTTCCTTAATCCCTTGAGCTCCTGAGGAAAGGGAGTGTCGTCTGGACTGTTGCTTCCATGTTGCAATTTGGAAAAAAAATCACTTACCGTTTCGGAGAAGGAGACACCAAGCCGAAATGGGACCTCTGCTTTCCGAGAGGCCACCCCGCCCCAGCAGGACAGCCAGCCGAGGAGGGAGGGCTCTGTGGTCTCACAGGGAGGCCAGAGGGACTGTCTGTGAAGCCCGCAGGTGGCTGCGCTCCCGGCTTTCCCCGGACGCTGCGGGTCCTGCTGTGGACGGGCACTGCGGCCTGGTGGAACCAGCTCTAGCTGTTTACTCCGGTCCCATTTGTTTAGTGTCACCAGTGCTAAAAATGCACATGCTCGTTTTCTTTTCTAATTCAGGTGGCAGC
>NW_011892244.1:5340-6200 GCF_000151845.1 Pteropus vampyrus
CCTGATTCCTGGGGGCGGCCGGTGGAGGTGGGCGCGGACGCCCGTACCGTGTCGCTGATGAGGCCGGCCGGGCTAGAGCAGCCGGGATCTGGGACAGGGTGAGAAGGGCCACTCGGGGCGGTGGCAGGAGACAGGAGGAGGGCGCCGCCACGGGCGTGGAGGGCGCCGCGCGCAGGTTCCGAGAAGGGGGGGCTGCAGCGGGGCTGGTTCGTGGCACAAATGAAGCGTCTGCAGAGCACGGGGGCCGGTGTGCCCGTGGCGGAGCCGTGCTTCGCTTCTAGGTCACAGTGGCGGCCGTGCGTGGTGTGTGCCGGGCTTTCCCCGGTACTAGTGTTTCATGCAATCAGTCGACCTCGCTGATCTGTGGCGTGCGCTGGAAATAACTGCAGATGTCCATCTGCCCGGCGGAATTCCAAGCGCTCGACATGTATCTGCCCAGCGACCACGGCGCCCTGTGGGGTAGACCCCGGCGGCCGCGTCGGCTGCAGGTGAGACGCGGGGGCGCGAGGTGTGAGGTGTGAGCGGAGAGGGGCCTGCAGCGCCGGCCAGGCAGTGACCCGCCGCCCGGCCTCCTGCGCCACGGCGACCTTGCCACCAGAAACGCCCTCTCTTGGAATTATGGTCCTGACCCCGGCCGCACAGTGCAGAGGGTGCTTGGCGCACAGCGCGAAACCCCTGCCCCGGCCGGGCGGAGCCGCGGGTCAAGCACTGCGCATCTCTGCGCGTCCGTGAAGCGGCAGGCGCGTCGGTTCCTGTCACCTGTGGACGTTACGCGGAGTGCTGCGTGTGGGGCACGGGCTGGCAGCAGATTCCGCACAGTGCTGCGTGTGGGGCGCGGGCTGGCGGCAGATTCCGCACAG
>NW_011892245.1:0-1880 GCF_000151845.1 Pteropus vampyrus
GGCATACACATCCTGTAGGTGTAAATATATCTTGAACAATCTTCAAGATATAAAGGGGAAAAAAGCATAGCAGAAATAAAAGCATACTTATTCTTAGAATTTACAGACTATTGCTGGAGAGATATACTAGCAGTGAGGACGGCCCCTAGGGACAGAAACTAGATAGGAAGGGAGAATTACTTTTCCCTGTATACTTTTGTATACTGCTGTATTTTTTAACCATCTGGATGCTTTAACTGGTCAAGAAAAGCAATCGATTAAAGTGTGGTTTAAAGAAAAGAACAAGAGGTGGAGGAATGGACGAGAGTAGATAAAAAGGGAAAAGAAGAGAGTTTCAAACAACTCAGTGACAAGGGGAGTTCTCTTCCCAACTCTTCTGTGTTCGATCCTTGACCTTGACCAAATCATTTCCTTTCTTTGGGCCTTGGTTTCTTTCATCTCGAAAACAAGTCAGTTGAATTCAATGCTCTCTAACTCCAAAAATCGCCTTCAATATTCACTGACAGAGCTAATTGCTCAAGCAGAAATTCTTTTCAAATGAAGGCCGTAATTGTCCTGGCTTCCCACAGCATCATATGATGTTACCATCATAATATAAAATGGCTTTTTCTTTATTAGCGTCGTCTTTGAAATCTGGCTCCTTAAAGGATATAAAATGAATCACGAATAACGTATTTGTACGTCATGTAGAATAAGAATTTTTTTTTTTTTTTTTTTTTAATAAGAGGCACATTTGGGTGCCTGATCAGCATTTGACCCTCTTTAGAAAAAGTCTCTGCTCTCTCATCCTCTATGGCCTGGCCAGAGACAGATACAGATGCCTAATCAAGAAGGACTCAATCCATTGTAATGCTGTCCAAAAGCCAATCTGATTTCCCCTCAAGAACTTAAACTAAGAGACACAGATTGGAGGATGAAGGTAAAGAGTCCCATTATAGTAATGCTTAGGAACCAGATTGAAAATTGCATGAGGGCAGGGATTGTGAGAGCTTTGTTCACTGCTGTGTGCCTAGTGTCACTCTGTCATTCTGGCACATAGTAGGTGCTCAATAAATACTAGCTGAAAGAAAAAATAATCGCTAGAGAGAAGGTCCCTAGTCTCTTACTGCTGCAGCTCCCTGATACCACCCAGCTCCTCTCCTTTTAGAGAACTAGATTTCCAGTTTTTCTTTGGATTTTGTGGGATTTTTATCTTTCTTTAAAAACCCACTACACTTAAACTAATTTGAACAGATGCGGGGTTCTTTCAGCTAAGAGAGTCCTAAGACACGTCTTTTTTCCCCCAGAAACACTAATCAAAGTTTTCCAGAGATTACTTCTTGATAAAACTATCAAAATTCATAGTAACATGTTTAATTCAATTCAGCAAACACGTATTGAGTTAGGAACTATGGGGACAGCTGAAAGATGAATAAGAAACTCACATTAAGGTGGGACAGACAGATACACAGGTAAGTCGTTCTAACAGCACCTGGAAGAGGAGGTTTAAACAATGCACTATGGGTTATAAATGGAAGAAAGAGATCAATATCAGGGAAGACTTCACAGAGAAGGTGACCTTGCAGATGGGCTTTAAAGAATGAGTAGGATGTCCCAAGGAAAGGGTACTCTGGGCAGAAAGAATACTTGGAATAAAGGCACAGAGGCAACAAACACTGGTACAATAGTCCCCCCTTATCTGCGATTTCTCATTCTGCGGTTTCTCTTTCCGTGGTGTCAGTTACCCACAGTCAACCCCAGTCCAAAAATGTTGAACAGAAAATTCCATACATCAATAATTCATAAGTTTTAAATTGCTCACCATTCTGAGTAGGGTAGCGAAATCTCGCGCTGTCTCTCCCCCGAACGTGAGTCACGTAGCTACGGGACTCACGTAGTTC
>NW_011892245.1:4200-5253 GCF_000151845.1 Pteropus vampyrus
TCCTTTGCTTGCTTTGATGTGCTTTTGCTTCTGTTGCCATGCACAAGTGTATTTTTAGAGGAAGAGAACTCTCTCAGGCCACCGGAGCAAATTTGCTGGGATATTCTGAACCGGAAGTGCTCAGAAGTTTCATCCCTCTAAAGAGGCTCTGGTCTATGACTTCTGGGTGCAGAAGTGTGAAATTCCAGCTCTCTTGCCTTAGGTCAGAAGAGACTCTGAGGTATACCTTATACTCCAGAGTCCCCTGCAGGGTCTGCCTGGAGTTACTTTCTTTGGAACTTTGCCTAAAGTCACACTTTTGTTAGGCTTCTTGTACCTTTCTAGTGGGTTTCCTCTGCAAGTGCTTTTTTAAAATAAATCAGCTGCTTGTGAATCCTCATCTTAGGGTCTTTTTCTGAAGAACTCAGTCTCAGATTTATAAGTTTAAACTCAAAACCAGAAACAAGAAGTGCAAATACCACTGATCTAAAACCAGTTGTAGAAAGGTCTAGTTCCAACTTTTCACAAAACAAGATGATTCAAATCATGGCTGATGTAACAACAGTTTCTCACAGCTTCAACTCTAGTATTTACTACTCAGACTCTGTACCTGCTAATAATTCTGTCTGTTGGGAGATGCATTATCTTCTCTTGCTCACATACATAAGACCAGTAGGTTTTATTTAAGAAGTTAATTAACTTCTCTTAATTAGATGTGTCCTTGGAATTAATAACATCTGGAAAGTCAATGAAAACTTTGTGAATTCTTTTATTTTTTGCATCTATCTATCCTTGTTAAAAGCGTGAAATTGCTGTTCTACTTCGATCTAAAATAATTTCGCAAACCTAAGGGGAGAGATCATATTTCTCTTTTGGGGGACCTTGCTGGGTTGTTCTAGGGATTAAATGAGTTAAGTACAGAACCTAGCCCAGAGGTGTGGCTCATGGTTTGCAACATAAACAGTTACTTTCCTTCATTCTGAAGCAGTGGCTTATAAGAACGTTCTAATTTGGTAATTTCTAAAGTGGAGTCTCACGTCAGAAACACCTGGGGTGCTCACCGGATGCAGATTC
>NW_011892245.1:7270-7582 GCF_000151845.1 Pteropus vampyrus
GCAAAAACGCTCCTCCTCTCTGCTACAAATAGAATTGGACATTCATTTAATTATTTATTTTAAAATATCTATTAAGGGTCTGCTAGGTGCTATGCATAGTATTAGGAACTGAAGATATAGCAATGTAAAAAATAGACAAAAATTCCTACCCTCATGAAGCTTATATGGCAATATGGCAGCCATGAGCCGCATGAGCTATTGAGAACCTGAAAAGTGGCTAGTCCAAACTGAATTGTGATGTGAGTGTAAATACAGGATTTCAAAGGCTTAGTGTTGAAAAAAGAGGGTAAAGCATATCAATTTTTTATATTG
>NW_011892246.1:0-2871 GCF_000151845.1 Pteropus vampyrus
TTTTCTGAGCATCCTCCGGTTATCTGGAGGAGGGGAAAGAGAAGAGCAAACAAAGGGGACCAGGCTCGGGAGTCTGTGGGGCGGGGCTCTTTGGACTCCCCTCGCCCCACCTCACCCCCACCAAGCCCCATGCCACCCCATCCTACCCCCACCCTCACCGCACCCCAAGCAGGAAGCACAGGAGCCAGCCATCAGGACCTCTCCAACTTGCCTGCCAGGGCTCCCCAGACCCCAAGAGAGGAGATTGAGTCCATGTGTACCCCTGAGTACAGCCAGCCAAACGTTTCTCAGAAATCTTGTGATTTATCTTTAGAAAGCCTGTGAATTTGGCACTCTACTGCTCAAAATGTCTTCCTACTATAAAAGTCACATTTGAACTGCTCACCACGGTGTAAACACCAAAGCCTGGGAAGATGTTCCCCGTTCGCCCTGAGGGTTTGAGAACCTTCCGGGTCCTGCTCCTTGGTGACCCGTGGGCTAAAGGGCCACCTGGGGCACTTTCTCTGTGTTCTCTGGCTGAAGCCTCCTGACAAACCTGTTAGGCAGCGTTTACAGGTGAGCGAGATGAGGCACAGAGAGGTCAGGTACCTTGCTCGGGGTCACTCAGGGAGAAGAGGTGATCCCGACCCCAGAGCTGGCTCTGAACCACCAAGTGATACAGTCTCACCCGCTCTGTGAGCTGTGCTCAAGCAGGGTGGTGACCACGCTGTTCGGAATTAGTTCGGGTCTAAGAGTTGTTTTTAGTGCCCAAGAGACCAAACTGGAACTTGAAATATTTCTCCCTGGCCTCAGGGAGAAACGTAAGACTTAATAACAGCTGAGCTGCTCAGAGGCAGAGCAAATAGCCTTGTGTCCTGAGGACAGAGGTCTGGTAGGCACATGGCCTCAGGTATCTCATGAGTGATTGATGCCATCTTTACGTGCCTCAAGTCCTTTCCACCTGGAGCTGCTTGACACTAAATGACATACATCCCCACCTGGTTCTAAAAAAATGATGTGAGGTAACTTTTAGTAACATATAACAAGGCAAAAACATTAAATAGAATAAAATGAAGAAACGGGTGAAGGAAAATGAGACGACATCAGATGAGTGCACGAAAAATGAGCCATAAGGTGTAAGGGATGGGCCATATGTCTGGCTGTGAGCTCCCTGGCGGTCACGGTGAAGAAGGAAACCACTTCCATGATCATGAGGAAAAAGCTTGCCAGCTGCCCAGGTGAAGTGCAGCCTCTTCTGACGCAGAGATCTGGAGATCTTTCTCCCGGAGCCTCATGAAGAAGGCCCTGGAAAACATTGTGGCAATAAACTGAATATTAGCGGAACTACTACAGTCAGTTCTGCTGTAATGCTTGCTTTGAGAACATGAATTTGTTCCAACAAGACAGATACCTTACGAAACAATGCGGCTTCCGAGTGATTCGGTCAGTGAGCACGCTGGGTTAAAATGCAGAAAACCACATCCAGCCAAAGGGAGCCACGTAAGAATACACAACATGCACACACACGCACAATCCATGGGCTTCCTCACACATGGTACACAATACTGTCACTTCACAGTAACTCACAAGCTGCCACTTGTCTGACGCTCACTTCTGCATGCAAATGTAAAGTTTCTCCCAACGGAAGTCTGAGCTCGAGGTGTCAGCAGGACGGTCTAGGTTAGGACCCTCCCTGGCCTCTTCCAGCACCTGGTAGCTCCAGGTGTTCTTTGGCTTACAGCTGCATCACTCAATCTCTGCCTCTGTCATCACATGGCCACCTCATAAGGATGCCAGTCATTGATTTAGGGCCCACCTTAATACAGTATGACCTCATTTTAACTACTTACACCTGCAAAGACCCTATTTCCAAATTAGGTCACATTTCGAGGTTCTGGACAGACACGAATTTGGAGGGGACACCACCTGGGAGGAAGGTGATCATAACCTGCCCAGTAGCCCTTTCCACGCAAATCCCACAGTGAGGACTGCGGAGCCGAGTCGGATCCAGGCTGACGGATTCCGGAGCCCCGGCCGGATCTCCCCATCCAAGTGCAGTCAGGCCTTACCCATCCACGGGCAAATGCCCCAAAGTTTCCCCAAGTGAGAGGTGAAGGAGTAGGAAGCCAGAGCCATCAGGCCAGAGATGGGGCATCCGGGAAAATCGGGACGCCCGGGCTGGACAGGGCAAGTCCAGAAAGCTCTCTGATCCCTACCAGGCTATCGCGTCACTGGCAACTGGGCTCACAGATCTGGGGGTGGCCCAGGTCCGGAGGGGGCAGGGCGGCTCTTCCTTCCCGAGGGTCTTCCTCCCGGGGGGGCTCCCACCCACCGAAGCCCCCAGCTAACAGCTTAGCCCTCTTACCTTCTCACCCACAGAGCCGACCCTGCCAACGCCCACTTTATCTCGCCGTTCAGCGGCACCCCCACTTCCAAGGTCTGTTTGATTTCTCCACTCCAGTGCTGCTGTCGGGGGGCGTCTTCACTCAGGAGCTCTGGGACCACCTGAGCCAGCACAAAGCCCCCTATGGCTGGCAGGGGCTCTCACGCCAAGGTAACCTGCGGCCGCTGCCTGCCGCCGACCCTCTGGCCTCAGCTGGTCCCTTCTTCCTGCTTTTGGCCTTGCGCAGGCCAGGTCCCCCCCGCCCTCACGGCCCGTGATGCGGGAGGTACACAGCTTGAGGGTTGAGCCCCGAGGTCCTCCTGGAAAGGGACATGGGTTCCCCATGTCCCTTTCCAGGAGGACCTCGGGGCTCAACCCTCAAGCTGTGTACCTCCCGCTTTACTTCCCCACCCCCACGAGCATCGCGGGGTCAGTAAGAGGGGTTTGGCTGCCCACGCCCTCCCCTCCCCCCAGCAGCCTCCCTGGCATGATGGGCTAAAGTGCCATTG
>NW_011892246.1:6521-10593 GCF_000151845.1 Pteropus vampyrus
GGGAGGGGAGAGCACCACAGGGTCTGTGAGCGTGTCCCAAAGCCGCCACGGTCCCCGAGAATGGCAATGGCAGGCACGTGAGGGAGGTTCCCCCGGCAGGACGGTGGCGGGACGGCGTGGAGGGCTGTCCCTTCGGAGCAGGAGCTGGAAGTGGCCTCGTTCCCACCGGGGCTCAGTGTCTCTGTTGCCCCGACAGGACCTGTACTATATCTTCATACCCTCAGACATCCGCGACTACGTGATGCTGCGGTCGGCCATTCTGGGTGTGCCTGTCCCCGAGGGCCCTGATAAAGGGGACAGGTGAGCAGCAAGCAGGGGCAGGGCGTGGCGATCTCGGTCCTCGGTCCTCTCCCACTATCGGGTGGGGAAGGCGGGTGAGGGCAGCAGTAAAATCTCCGCGCATTCAGGAGTGCGGGGGAGTACGCGTTTCAGCGACGCCCAGGAAAGCCCAGGTCACCCCGCTGGCCCCCGGGAACCCTCCTGATGACGTAAGATCGAGGGGCCACTTGTCTGGATGCAGCAGGCCAGCCTGGCTCCTCGGCTTCAGGCTGCTGTCCCCAGAGCCAACCCAGCCCGGCGGCGTTCGCACGGCCCGTCCGCAGCTGGGTCTGCTGTCCTGTTGAGCACACTGGGTCTGGAAGCGAGAAGGAGGGCCAGCGTCCACGCCACTCATGCTGGTGGGCGAGCAGGCCGCGCCGCCAGCACCCTGTGAAATGGGAACAAAGGGCTCTCTGTCTTCTCTCCCACCTTCCTGGGCAGCAGGCCTGTGCCCAGCTCTTTTGATCCGTGCCCTGGCCCTCAGCCGAACCTCCTCTCTGTGGCACGGAGACCTTTTGTCATCCCTGAGTCAGGCCCTTAGCAATCTCTGCCACCCCTGTGTCCACGAACACCAGCCCTCCAACCTCAGTGCCCCGCCCCCAGGCCAACCTGCAGGAGCAGCTTCAGAGGTGGTCCTTGGGATTAACCCTAAAGGTCAGGCAAGCATCCACCTCCCCACCCTGCGCCCAGCCCCCGCCTCTTGATTACCCAACAATTGCTCACAATGCTGCAGCTGGTCACCAGGGCAGGCTTTGTGACATGGGCGGGGAACTGGGCTCTTGGCGGGGCTGGCTCAGACACCTGGGGCAGACAGACATAAGCCTCCCCAACACCAATGAGCTCCCCCTCCCAGACCCCTAACCCATCCCCCACCCAGTCCCCCTCCCAGTCCCGGTCCAACCACAACCCCAACCAGCAGCCCTACCCTGGTGGCCCGGCCCCTTCCCCTTCCGCTACCCGGGGGTCTTCCTCCCGCCCCACCTCTCAGCCTCCCACCCCGAATGCCTCACAACCCTCCTCCAGGGCTTCCTCCCTGACCCCCAGCCCTCACATCCCTCATGTGCCCCGAGGATCCACCCCAAACCCCACTCCACCCACCTCCAAATCTCCCTCCCAATCTGCCTTGAAGTCCATCTCTCGAAACGCTTCCCAGACGCCCCCAGTGCCCCTGGCCAGGTCCTCCTCCCACAGCTCTGCCTCCTACATCGGGCCCGTCCGGGGCATCCCCTCCTGCATTACCCCCTACGTGCCCAGCTTCCTGAAGGAGCCCCCCTTCTTCCAGCCCCCCACAGCTCCACTGCCCCAGTTCTGCTTCCCCAGCCCGGTCAGCAAGCACACCCCTGTCCCCGAGTCCCTCTACTTCCCTCTCCTCCCGCCCCCGCCCCACCAACCCCAGGTGAGGTGCAGCTACCCGACGCCCCCCGCCCTGTTCACGCCCCCGTCCTCGCTGACCTACACCCCACCTATCGACGTGCTGGTGAGAGGGAAGCCGCACGTGGTGCCCTCCCTGCTGCCGCCCACCTTCTACACCCCCTTCTCTCGCTACTACTCACACCCCCGCCCCCACCGCCCCATCCCCCGCCGGCGCCCCAGCCCCACCTTCTCGCTCCCCAGCATGCAATACGACAGCCTGGGCCGCTCTGTCCACTTCTTCTCAAAATAGGCCTCAGACCTATTTTGGACCAGAAGCCTCTGCCAGTAAATTCAAGCTACTCCATCCAGACTTCATCAGCTACCTGACAGAGAGGTAGGTAGGGGGTGGGGGCCACCACGGCCGGCCCTTCACGCCCCCCACACTGTAACCTGTAGGGAGAGCCACGTGCCGGTTCCGGGCCGACCGCTTGCTCTAACACATTGATGGTGTCAGTCGAGGTCAGTGGGAAGTGGACAGGAACCTGGAGGACTCCAGGTGTACTGACAGGGTTGTTCCAGAGGCACAGGCGGGTGTGGAGGTTCTGCAAGGTGCGGGAGGTAATGGGGCTGGGAGAAGCAGAGCCATCATCACCTTCAGGCCCAAACACAGCCAGCCCCATGGGAGGGAGGAGCCTGGGGACTACGCCTGACCTCACTTCCCTCTGTCCCTGCTACTAGCCGTTCTCAGCGGCAAGGAGGGTCATCTGTCCCTGTCTGGAGATATGTTGTCCCCGAGGACACTGGTGTTGTCACTAGGTGCAAGTGCCACTAGGAACAGCCTACAATGCACAGGATGTCTCTGCAACAAATTATATGACCCTTTTAAATGTCAGTAGTGCCGTGGTCGAGAAACCCTGCTGTAGCCAAGGCCGGCAGCTGAGGCGAAGGGGGCAAGCGGATGTGGGCACTCCGATGCGGGGCACAGGCACAGCCCTATGCGGGGCACAGGCACAGCCCTGTGCAGCAGACCGAGACGGGCTGAGGGAGGCTTGCCCGGCAAAGCCTGCATGTGAGTCCGGGGCTGAGTCAGAGCCAGCGGTCGTCATACTGTGGCTTCCCTCCCGGACTGTGCACGTGCACATGTGCGCCTTGTCACCACGGTGCCACTCGTAGGAACTGTGCTCCCTGTCCCTCATATGTGGTTCCTGTTTGGCCGAAAGCTTGGGGGTGGAGAAACTTAGGTGTCAGGCCGCATACAAGCCGTTATGCTCTAAGCATGATGGTTACTTAGCCCAGGAGTGTGGGCAGCAGGTTACAGAAAGCAAGTTAAGCTGGACTCAGGCTTCTAGAGAAAGTGGTATCTCACTGTGGTTCTTCTGGACAGGCCCTGTCCTCTCTCACCCCGCTCTTTTACCTAAGGTGTTATTTCAACTGAAGATTGTTGCATTTAGGAGCTCATGTCATTTTTTTCCCAACTAGGGATTTGATTGTGCTAGAAAAGTTTCTGGTTTTCCATCCTTTTTGAGTTGGTCATTGTAAAGTGTAATAGCACAACCATCAAGCTAGTGGGCAAGACCTAAACGTCTTGAGTTTTGATGCCTTTTTGCTTCTAGGTTTTTGAAATCGAAGTTGATGAACACCAATTTTGGAAACCTATATATGCCTAGTACTGGGGCCCTCATGCTGCTGACAGCTTTGCACACCTGTGACCAGGTAAGAGGTCTGTTTTCAGGGATTCACAGCAGCAGAGTACGGATGTGAATGGAACCTAATTTGATGCATGGGAAGGGGTGGGAGGGACTGCCACCACCCACCATCCGGGGTGCTTTAAAGGACAGCCCCCAGGCCAGCCTTGCCTGACCCCACACAGCCACCTGCCCCAGCACTGACTTCCTGCACTCCCCCTTCTCCAGGGCTGCAGCTCTATACGGTACTTAAGGCACACGTTGTCAGATGGCTCTTCTGAGAGCAAAATCTTCTCCACGTTTTTGGGTAGGGAACCCTCTTATGAGGGCATTCTAGAAGAGGGGTGGGGCAGCGTGTTCAGCCTTCCACACACACACATCTGAAGTCAGAGACGTTTCCGATGGGAGATGGCCCGCCTGAGCCACAGGGAGAGGGAGAGCAGTTGTTTTCACGGAAAGGCAGTGACTCACACTGAAGCCAGCCACGCCACGACTGGTCCCACACCTGTTAGAGCAGGACTCGTGTCTGCATCATAGAAGGGGAAACTGGCAGTGATGGGCTTTTGCCTCACGTTGAGCTAATGATCACGGCTTTAGTCAGACGAGTTCACAGCACAGCCTGGTCACTCGCTAGCTTGCCACTGGGGACGTTTGGTGACCTGAGCCTGGTCCCCCTTTTGTAAAATGGGGGTAATACCTACATTAGATTGTAAGGC
>NW_011892247.1:0-784 GCF_000151845.1 Pteropus vampyrus
GGCACTTGCTGTCATCCCCCACGAATTCACACGTCGAGCCCCTAACCCCAAGCTGATGGTGTTAGGGGGCGGGCCTTTGGGCGTGATGAGGTCTTTGGGCGGAGCCCGGGTGAGGGAGTTAGTGCCCTGATAAGGAGAGACCCCGGGAGCGCCCTCGCCCCCTCCTCCACGTGAGCACCTGGCAGGAAGGCGGCTGGCGCAGCCCCGGGGGTGAGCCCTCACCAGGAACCCCCCGCTGGCGCCCTGATGGTGGGCGTTCCGCCTCCGGATCCGTGGGCGATAAGCTGCAGTTGCTAGAAGCCCCCTCTGTGGTTGGGCGGTAGCCACCTGATGGATGACACAGAGCTTTCCACGCCTGGACGCCAAGCTCGGGGTCGAAACATCAAACGATTGTTTGGCATTAACATCTTAAACACAGCGTTTATTTGGCACAGCTTTCGACTTCACTCCACTGAACGTGTCCAGGATGTGGGGACAGAGCTGTGGAGAGCAGAGCAGGACATACACACCACCCGCCGCCAGCCACGCTCTGATCGCTTCGGTGACGTGACGACCAGTGGGCACCGGATCCTGTATGAAGTCTCGAATTCTCACTTTGGAATTTTATTAAAGCCCGAGAGACACCTATTTCAGAAGCAAAGTCATCGCGTTGTTAAGACAGGGCGATGAGAGCCGTGTTCTCCCCTCCAGGGGACCCGGGTGACAAGGCCCAGTCTGGGTGGTGGTCCCCATGTTGGCACGGCAGGTCTGGACCCCAGGCCCCGCACAGGGCAGAAGACGGAAA
>NW_011892247.1:2353-3625 GCF_000151845.1 Pteropus vampyrus
GGTTTGGCTCTAGGTTACATCAGTCTGACACAGTGGTTCTCGGATGGAGGTTGCTTTGCCCCCTGCATGCCAGCCGGGATGGTCAGCAGTGTCTGGAGACGATTTGGTCAACAGCAGGGCAGGGAGAGGAGGGATGGCGCTGGTGCCTAGTGGATCTAGGCCCAGGAGGTCGTCAAGCACGCCACCGGCGCAGGACAGCCCGCCACCAGGACGGGGCGGTGAGGCTGGGAGACCCGGGCTGACGCAGCCGCGTGCCGGAGACAACGGCGGGTTCGGTGAAGGGCTGAGGGGGGACCCGGCCCCTGCTCGCTGTGCCAGCGAGGCAGATGGTTCTCACTTTTCACTCCCTAGCTCCCCGCGACCAGCGGCGGGCCTGCGCGGCTTCTGTTTTATTCTCCCTTTAAAGTAACAGGTGAACTTGAACCTGCGCTGGTGTCTGAGGGGGGCGTGGCCACTGGGCCCCCGCGGCTGCGGTGCAGGAGAAAGCTGGGGAGATGCGGGCGGCCGGAGTTCGGCCACCAGCGGTGCTGGTGATGTGGGGTCCTGTTGACCCGAGTCGGATCGGAGCGTTGCCCCGGAAGTTTCAACACCCAGAGCAGCCACGCAGCGGGGACGTCTGAAGAAGACGCTGTGATTTTTGTTTACATTGCGTTACTGCTCGTTTGAGTCTGGATTTCACATGGCTTTTGTAAGCTGTTTACCCCGGGAACCGCCATTCTCACTGCGCAGCTCTAATGAGGCGCTGGAGGCATTTACAGCGTTCGCTTTTATTTTTGAAGAAAAAAAGGAATTGCCTCTTTAATCTACTACAAAGCGAAGCCCGGGACGCGCCAGGACAGGCTCCCGGAGCAGCTCTGCTCGGCGTCGGGGTCTGCGCGCTGGGTCCCTGCGCTTCTTTGTTTCCCGGCCAAGGCGGCGGCCGAGAGCGGAACCGCTTTCTCGATTGCTCTCTGGGGGTGCGAGGCTGCGATCTTCGTCTGAGCGCCCCATCTTGCCAGGGTCGAGGGGCCGCTGGGGCGTCTGGGCCAACCGGGGAGAGCCGGGCGGGGGAACCCACTGCCCGCGCCGCCAGCCACTGTCAGCCGGGTTCGGCGAACTTTCCAGCTCGGCTTACAGGCCCCTCTGGGCCCCCGCCCTGCCCAGGGGCGGCTCGGCCTCGTGTCTGGGCGGAGTATGGTCGCCCTCTTGCCAACACATGGGATGAATGTAGTGCCGGCGACAACGTGGGAGTAGCCGCCACCGCACCTGCAAACCCTCCCTGCGTTTTCTCTC
>NW_011892247.1:4843-5590 GCF_000151845.1 Pteropus vampyrus
TAGAAGCTAGACATTTCCAAATGTTTCAGACAGAAACGTCCACTACCCAACCTCGGCCGCAGCGTCCCTGGGCAGCCCGCTACCTGGTCTCTGCGAACTGCTGCAGTGACAGAAAACTCACCTGGTCAGTTCATTCCCACCTTGAAAAATCATCTCAGGCTGGGAAGGACCTCGGGGCCATTCGGTGCCACACCCCCATTGTTTGGGGGGACACCGAAGAACAGAAGGCAGAGGATATGGAGTGCCCCTCAGTGTGTTAGCGACAGAGCCACGCGGAATCTGAGCCATGCGGAATCCGAGCCACGCGGAATCTGAGCCACACGGAATCCGAGCTCTCCCTGCTGCCGGCCCCGGGCGCTTCCTGCAGCGACATTTATTAGATTCTCCTCCCTCCCATCCTCATCCGTTTCTCCTTGTCTCTTTCTTCTCTCCCTCGGCAAACATTTCGCGACGGCCCATTTTACGTCCCGGACACCGCGGGAGCCTCCCTGGGTGTACGGAGCTGATATTCTCGTGGGGGGCAGTCAGTGAACAGGAAATATAAAGGCCTGTGACAAAGGGGGGCAGAGAAAAAAGTGGTGTGGTCCACGGGGACAAAACCCAACTCAAACTGGCTTGAACAGACTGTCCCATAGGGTGGGGCACCCGGGGTGGCGGGTCCAGGCACCCCCGTGACGTCATCACGACTTTCTCTCGGCTTTCGGTGCCACCTCTCTGTCTGTGTAGGCCATTTTCTCTCCCACGAAG
>NW_011892248.1:0-3493 GCF_000151845.1 Pteropus vampyrus
AGAACTCCCGAAGTCTGAGTGATAGAAATTCCCACAGGAAAGTGGAGAACATTGAACATGAAGGAGAGAAGATTATCAACAAATAATATCAGAACATTTTCCCAAAATATAAGTCATAAGTCTCCAGAAAGAGGGCCTGCTAAATGTTCAGCATGAGATGCCTCGCGTTTCCCAGAACTCACCCACTATGAGCCCTGTGATGCCCTAAAGGGCTCTTAAAGAATCTCTCAAGCCAGACTATGGTTTAACTCTCGGTAACTTGAAATATAAAAACTCTGAAACTCTGGATGTTAATTTAGTTGAATAATAAAGCAGTATAAGAAAAATCCCTGGACAGTATCATGTTATTTAATAAGCATGCTAAAAAACAGGTGGGGTTATTCACTCATAATGTCATATTTATGCAACTTTGTAGAACATTAATCATCCACATCAAAATGTGATGTACCTTCTGGGCTATTAACTTCTATAATAAAGGTGTTTCATGGTTCCGAATTGTGCCAGGTGTTGCCAATGAAAAATGGATGATTCTTAAAACCTTTCATTCCGTTTGACCAGATCATTGTTCTCAGCAACAAATGAACCATATGATAAGTTCTTTAGACTTGCAGACCCTTTAACTTTGAATTCGAAATATAACCTTTCTAAACAAAGCATTAGAAAAAGAGTAGCAAGGATAATCACTGCTTCTTTCCATTCATCATCCGTCATTCAACAATTCAACAATTGTTTCCTTACCTTTGAAAGTTATGCTCTTGCTGCTAATTTATTTCTGATTTATACAGAAATAAATTCTTGGTCAAGATGATTGTTTTAACATTATATATATATATAAATATAAATATATATATATATAAATATATATATATATTTATTTATTTATTATTATTTGTTTTAGTTTCCTTTTTGAACCTCATTAAAATATCAGTAAGAGTTTTAAGAAAAGTGTAGGGGTGAGCAAGGATGAAGCCAGGCTTTACCTTGTAGGCAGGAAGCCAGAAGACTCTCTCTGGGGTAAATGACTAGCTGGAAAGCCAAGCCAAAGCTATCACCCTAGTAGGAAGGAGATGACCAGGAAGAGGTACAGCTTGTGTTGCATTTTTGAGCTATACCTCCCCCACCTTTAAAATATGAGGCTACAACTAAAGACGATTAAATGTTTGAAATCAAGCCACTAAGATGGGGGTCAGAGACCACAGCAAACAGGAAAACACAAAGGAAGTGCCTGGAAGAAAGAGATACCCTAACGGCAAAGATTGCTCTTTTTCTCCAGAAAAAAAGACTATTATTCACATCCACGGAAAATAAAGAGAAAATATTATAACTATAAAGACTAAGATTTGATTAAAAAAAAGGGAAAACTTAGGGGAAAAATAATCTTTGGGGTATTAACTATATTATGGTATAAACAAAAAACTCATTTAGAAATGCTAGAAAATAAATCTTCCAGAAGATATATTTTTAAAAGATGGAACATAAGAAAGAAAAGATAAGCAAATTAGAAATCTAACCAGGTAGGGTGGGTGTGCAAATATTGGTGTGCCTGAAGTAGAGAAGACAGGAATTGAATGGTAAATAAGCAATAAAATTATTTAAGAGCATTTCTGAAATGAAGGAACATGAGTTTCCCCATTGAAAGAGTCCGCCAAGTATCCAGTAGAGTGGATGAAATGAACTAGTACCAAACCACATCATCCAGATGTTTCAGAGCATGCGAACAAAGAAAAGATACTACAAACTTCCAGAGTGAGGGGACGAGCCACATACAAAAGATTGGAATCTAAAATGGCTTTGGCCTTCCCACCAACAACACTGGGTTCTGAAAAATATGAAGAGGATATAAAGGAAACATGATTTCTTCTCTAGAACCTTATAATCAGACAAATAACACATCGAATGAAAAATCTGAATAAGATATTTCAGACGTGAAAGTTCTCAAAAGAGGAACTTCCTGTGTACATTTTCTCGACATACTCATAGATGTGCTCTATTAACATGAGAATGATGCAACAGAGAGGAAGACGTGGTTACAGAAAAGAGAAGCCCAGGCAATCCCTAGGATGCTTCCGAGGGAGGTCTCTTCAAGAGAGATGGGCACGTAGGTTAACACATCCAGACTGAATTACATCAAAAGACTTGAGAAGATTGTCAATGAATGAAATGAATGAAATAGTTCATTTCTAATTAATCGATTCGTGATAGAATGAAATTGGTTGAATAGCTGATGTTTCTAAATATCCTGAAATGATAGTTAGACAACTTGTATAGAGTTTGGGGATAATTTACTGGTAAATACAAGCAAAATTCAGCAAACCAAAGACAAAGAGAAACACCAAAGTAGTTTAAAAAGTTGTCCAGGAAAGGAAAAGTATCCGGATTTTGCCACATCTCAGCTATGAATACCATTTTATAATCATAATACAATAAACACTGAATAATAAAAATTAATTATAAATAAAATATAGCAAAATTCACCTGCTGACTTACAAAAATAGATGTAGAAACCTATACTGAATGATTCTCTTGATGAAATGGTCTGTTGATCTTAAAAAAGCCAAATTAGAAAATGATACTGTTAAAATGAAAATGACTTGCTTCACAGAATACCTATTGAAAGATGACCAAAATGGTGGATATGATGAGATTAAGCTGTGATATGACTTGGTTAATTGTGATTTTAGGTAATATGATTTTAATAAATTAAGGTAATGAATGTATGTACCGCTGGCAAGGTAGAGGCAATTAAATTTAGTAGCACTGTCATGGAACAATGTCCCTGTCCCCCCAGCCCTGGAAATAATGAGCTCCTGTGAATATATTATCCTAATGGCACTCATTGTCACGATGCTACAGAACGAAAGGAATGAAATATTGGTGTGAATGGAGGCAGTCGTGGATGCCGACAGGGTGATTCAGTGCAGCATAATTCCCTGTGGTTTATATTTTTAATATTCTTCTGTTACTACATGGCCTCATCGAAGTTTATATCGCTATGTTGTAAGGTCTTAGTGTTTCATAAATTTAACTTAAGAATAAAAATGAAACAAGCAGCCAAAATGTTTCAGGACAAAATGCTGGAAACCAAATCTTAAGTGTTGCTAGGTGGGTTCTACAACTACAGAACTATTTAAGAGATAACTTTAAAATCAAACCATCTAGAATTTTCAAAACTGGATCTGTGAATAATGATAGAACATTGGTAACAATTTAAAAGAGTCATTAAAATAAAGTGCTGGTCCCTGTCCTCTAAATCACAAAATGTAAACCACCTAGAAAATGCCAAACACTGTGTTTGGCTCAGTCGCTGGTGTTTGTCCTTGGTAATACAAATAAAATAATTATTAGCTTGATCAGAAAATGAATTTTTCAAGAAAATTTTGTTTTTCGGTACACACTATCTGCATAAGAATCTAACTTTCGAGATCATAGTAACCAAATATTAGCTCCTAAAAGGTCTATGATTTCCATATTAAAATATTTTTCAAACGCATTT
>NW_011892248.1:5853-7902 GCF_000151845.1 Pteropus vampyrus
CAGAGATTTATTCTCCCCTTCCTCCCCACCCTTCCTCAAGTTGACTGTTTCAGCAGAGTAGACAAATAGCCTAAACTACCTAAAGTCTTTCTGAATTTCCAAGTCACCACTGAGCAATTAAATAACCACAGTAAAAAAAAAAAAAATCTTGTTCTAAAAATATTAAGATTCTAAGTAATAATTTACAGGTTATCTATTTTTCCACTCTGCATAGTGGATAACTGTGAGTAGCATAAAGTACTATAAATTTACTTTTCTGTGGTATTCCGCCACGAAGACCACAGTTCCTGACTAACTAATCATAATTTCAGAAATGTTAGTAACAGCCAACTAGTTTAAAGATCTTCCTTTAGCAACACCACATGACAGGACAAGAATGAATAAATCATGAACAAAAGGAGGTTAGGTTTTTGAAGATCTTAGGTTTAACTAACAGGTCCATCCTTCTTCTCCTTCCCCTCTCCCTCCCCCACAAAAAAAGTAGAAAAGAAGGTGGAAGAGAGCGGAGTTTTAGAAGCATTAGATATGTATTTTCCCGGTTAGTTATAGCAGCAATCACTTAATCAGAATTTCTACAATATCAAAAGCAATTTATTTCATTAGCACTAATTCCATTTTGAAGGGCAATGGCAATTAAAGATGTTTTAATTGATCATCATTCATGGTTGAATATAGATTCTCGATGTAATTGATTTAGAATTGAAAGTATAATTATAGAGAAACCTAGCAATGCGCTTTATAATAATGCAGCATAACATACTAATTTCTTTTAACTTGTTTAACCTTTTTGAACAGCCTTTTTGGGGCTATATCAAATTAATTTTCGAATTTTCAAAAACAGGAAGCAGAATGATGCAAATTATCGATGGGATCTTGGAAAATATTTTAGGATAAATTGTTAAGAAATGATGTATCGCTATCTCAAGGAAGGTCACGAGGAACCCAGCATGTGACAATAATATCGAGATTATTTCTATGATAGCATTAGCAGATAGAGAATGCAGAAAAATAGTTGTTCAGGACTAGTTCTTAAACTTGCAAAATCTTAGGCAATATTCTTAAGGAAGAAAAATATGAAATTTGAACAAAAGATACTTGGCTTAATAACTACTTACATCATTGTACCTCAATGGTGCTTATTAACGAATTTACATCTATCACAAGGGAGGTTTTCAGAAGAGTCCATCTCTTCATCTGTCTTCTTCAGCATTTATTCAATTATTTACATTTCTCGAAATAAAGGAATAGAGGGCATACTCCCCTTCCTCCAGTTAGTAGGTAACCTTAAGATTAGTAAAGATGCTGAATCAAAGTGGTCTTAACATGACATAGCCCTGGGCTGACTCTATCAAATTGCTATTTTACTGGAAAAATATAAGGTCCTGTCTACACTTGGTTGTATATCAGTGGGGGACTACATAGCCTAATGCTCTTAGAAATTAAATTTGATAGGAACTCCACATGAATCATTTTATAGCCTCAAAAAAGGCAAATGTGATCTTAGGCTAATTAACAAAAGCAAAAAATCTAGAAGTGAGAGATGGTCACGCTCTGCAGGGACCACTCAATTCCGGGTGTTGCTCTGCAAGAGGAGACAGAAGAAGGGACTCAGATGGTAGATGCACTTGAACTTATGTCATATGTGCACCAACTCAATGTTTACCCGGCTTCAGAAGAGACTAAGCACTTGAATGGAGCGTGACAACTCTTCAAATGCCTGAAGGTCTACTATTTAGAAGCGAGGTTTAAGTACAAGTAACTAAAACTTTTTCCCTCTCATGGGCATCATCACATGAAAACAATACCTATGCTTTTGACTCCGTCTGTGAGAAATGGGAACTTTTTGTCACCTTTTTACTTTGTCTTTTCTATTTTCTAAGCATTTCTCAGTTTGTATTGATTTAATGTTATTTTAGACTCAATTTATGATTAAGTAATTTTATTACATTATTTGGGGTGTTGAGATGAATCAATGCACAAAATAGACAAAGATCCCTGCCTTTCAGGACATATGTGCTAGCATTTAAGAGGTGCTAGAGTTTGGGAGGA
>NW_011892249.1:0-314 GCF_000151845.1 Pteropus vampyrus
GACTATTTACAAAACAATCATGTGGGTGCTTATATAGTAATAGGAGAAGGCAAATATGAATCATGGCAGCACATTTTGCAATCGAAAGTCATTGCCGGAGGCCATATTTCAACAATCATGTTTGTGCAATGAATGGATTAGCTAGGATGATTAATATCGAATATTAAAAAAAATTATCTACAAAGTATTCAACTCAAATTTACGGGCTTTATGTTACTCTTTAACTTCCAAACAGCGGTCAGTCATATTGGCTACCATGTTTAAGTTCCATTTCATCATAGGGTTCTTTCAGAGATATCAGAAGAGAGGGGTAG
>NW_011892249.1:1855-3703 GCF_000151845.1 Pteropus vampyrus
TTCCTTTAACTCTATACACACCTGTAAACACGTGTGTTTATAGAAACCATGTTCAAAGAAGAGATATTAGTGCTAATTCTCTAACTGAATTATAAACTACTGGAAGGACCATTTATTAATAACTTTTTTATAGCCCCAGTGCCTTGTACATAATTTGCCATGAATAAGTATTTTGTGTTAATTGCCTTGCCTAAGAAATGAAGAAATTTATAGAAAATATTAAAAGACTCAAGATACCATACACATTAAAACTTGAAAAACCAAATACTGATTTCTGTGTAATTCAATTCTGTTTTCCTCTAAGCAGATTAGAACTTTCAGTATATGTCATTTTTTCCCCCAATAATTGAAAGTAGAGACATGCCACATGTGTTATGCAAAGCTGTTGTTTGAAAATAATCCGTGTCTTTCATATCAACGAAGGCATTTCTACGGGACATGGTATGAGACACAAGTATGTTTCCATATTAGATCTTTTTTAGCATCTGCTTTTGTTGTAAGAGATTAGTCCTGTGCTACACATATTTTCCTCAAACCAATAACTTTGTTGATTTGACAGTTGTTATGTGCCCGTGTAGTCACCTTATTATTGCTCAAAATGTTAAATCCAAGAAAAAAAGACAATCAGATAACAAGGTTAATTATCAGAGATAATGATAACGTGTGGCACAATGGCAGGCGACTCATCGCATGTTT
The DNA here is from genome assembly GCF_000151845.1 of Pteropus vampyrus. NCBI lineage: Eukaryota > Metazoa > Chordata > Mammalia > Chiroptera > Pteropodidae > Pteropus > Pteropus vampyrus. Next base: position 2,552 of record NW_011892249.1, read on the forward strand.
TTTCAGTGTTAGAAGAGCTAATTAAAGTTGCAAAATGACACATGAATCCTCACACTGGGCTAGAGGCCATTTCATAGGTTTTAATAGTGCTTGTAAAAAACTTGTCTCTAAAGAGTGGCTGTTTTTTGATTTCCCTTAGAAAAAAAAAAGTGCAAATGAAGCCTAGAAGTAACTGTGGATTTCTCAGCTGGAAAGGATTGGGTGTGTTTAATAAGTGTAATCGTGGGGCCAAAATAGAAACCCAGCTCTTCCCAGTCAGCTCACACAGGAGATGGTCTCGTCCACATTCAGAGGTCTTTGTGATGCATCATGCGTATCCTGTGTTATTTTCTGGCCAGCCCAGAGCCGAAAGGAAAATGCACATCTGGCTTGTACATCACCACCCAGCGTCGATGCCTTGCTCGCTCTTTATTGGGTGGCTGTCCTCTGTGCCCTACACATTCTCAGTGTGGATTATGTGACATCCTGGTGGAAACCCCCAATGGCCCCTCAACAATCACATCGGGGGACCTTCAAATCCTGTCCGAAATGTAATGTTTGCTACCTGACGTGCACTCTCTGTGGTCCCCGGAGGAAACATCATTCATTTCTATCTTTTTATTTATTTATTTTTCCTGTTTAGAAATTGGCCCCTGGTTGCGGGAGTTCCGAGCGAAGGATGCTGTGGATTTCTCGCAGTTAACCTTTGACCCAGGACAGAAAGAACTTGTTGTAGGAGCAAGGTGAGAGATCTTACGTTTTGCCACTGTGGATATTTTTGGGCTTCACTTGACATCCGGGTAGTTACGCATGGGCTGCTCTGCCAGAGGGGACGGATGCTACGTGCTATTTCTTCTAAGAATGAAATACAGTATGAGTATCATAAAGTATGCTGCCAAGAATGGAATGACTACTGCTTTTTCCAGCGAGCATTTATCAGTCCCTCCCCATGCTCCAGAAACTGTTCCGATGTGAATTCATTCACTTTTTCCTCCCATGTAACCTGAGAGGTAGGTATCATCAACCTCCCTATTTTAGAGAGCAGGAAATTGAGGCAGGAAGTGGATAAATACGTTGCCTGGGACATAGCTATGATGTCCAATGAAAAGTGGACCTCGGTTTCACACCCAGGCCACTTGCAGAAACCATATTCTTAACTTCTCACTAGACTCA
>NW_011892249.1:6868-7208 GCF_000151845.1 Pteropus vampyrus
AAAAAAAAATGCAGTTCTCATAATATGTGGGGAAAAAATGCAGTTCTCATAATATGTGGGGAAAAAAATTCCAGAATAAAAGAATATGTCGTGGTTAGAGGTTTTTGTGTAGATAATTATGAAAGTAATGATAGTCATAATAGATCGTAAAGTTGATTAAGTGTAATTTTCATGTGTATAGGATTATAACAACATATGCAAGAAAGGGTGATTACATTTTGATTCTCCAAATGAATGTGTTGATATTAGTGTTTCAGGTTCATTGTAAGAATGACGAGTGATTCTGTGCTGCATTTAAATGTTATTCCAAGTGGCAACTAACTTGGTCCTCATACCATGC
>NW_011892250.1:0-409 GCF_000151845.1 Pteropus vampyrus
CTGTTTATTATATCAGCATTGTCTCACTTTTCCTAATTAACAGCAGAAGTTTAAATTATCTGCACACATTAAGTCATCAGCTTGCCCATAAGTAGGCATGAAGTTGACAGCAGCATTTCTTCTGAGAGGTGGGTTCTCCCACATCTGACTGCCTTAGAGCATGGGTCCCCTGTTAGGAACCAGGTCGCATAGCAGGAGGTGAGCCGCAGGCAAGCTAGCGAAGCTTCATCTGTATTTGCAGCCGCTCCCCCAGCGCTAGCATCACTGCCTCAGCTCCACCTCAGATCATCAGGCATTAGATTTTCACAGGAGCACCGGTCCCTGGCTCCATGAAGGTTAGGGACTGCTGCCGCAGAGGTTGGTGGTGATTTACTGTCACACAGCCTTGTGGAACTGGAGCTAACTGGTT
>NW_011892250.1:3449-4789 GCF_000151845.1 Pteropus vampyrus
CCAATAAAGGAATACTATAAGTTTGTCTATAAAACTTGGAAAATAGATGATAATTAAAGGTAAAAATAGAAATAACCCCAGATATCATCACATAGAAATCATTACAGTATTAATATTTTTCTATAGTTCTTTTACATATTTTAACTCATATATGCTTAAAAGGTTTTTCCCTATCTATAAATTGGAGTATGCTACAATATATACACAGTTTTATATCCTGCTCTTATCACTAAACATTTATAATATTATCATAGACTTTTCTCCAGATCATTTTTTTCAAAAATATAATTTTAATAGTTGGATAATAAAATATGCATTTTTGATGGATTGAAGTTTGAGTGGGTTCTTGTTTACCAGTAGAAGCTGGGAATATGATGTCATTAAGTCATTCTCTCTATATGATGATAATGATGCTAAGTACAACCTCTAAAAGAAAGTACTTTTTCTTCCCCCTTCTTTGGTACAGAATAGGAGTCTTTCTGTGCACTTTGGTAAGGTGAATAGCTGCTGACTTTTCATGTATTTAATATGTAATATGAGGCTGCAGCTCACATTCACTGGTACTTTTTCTGTAGATCAAGTGGCCCCTCATTACCTGGTCAGCAGGGAGGCAGCATAAAACAAGGTTATAGGCTGTCGGAGTTTGAACCCCAGCTCTACTATTTGTAGGCTGTGTGACTTAGGGCAAGTTACTTATCCTCCCTGTTCCTTAGTTTTCTCATCCGTAAAACGTGGATAAAACTAGTGATTTTCTCATAGGGCAGTTTATGCATTAGATATGATGATAAATATAAAATAATTCAAATGAGTTCTAAACAAAGACACTTCAATAAATGGTGGATATTCTCTTCTCCTTTCTCTCCTTTTTATCAGCATCATTATTTTCATGTTTTATTTTTATCCTTTCTCTCTTCAGTGTGGAAACCTCTCAAAAAACAAAAGTTCCACTGTGATATTTATCGTGTCTCCATCTAACATATGTCCCATACTTACTTGTAGTTGCTTAATGAATGTTTATTGATTATTTTGTAAGTCTTTTTCCCTGACCTATAAATAGATGGTAAACATTTTTACTCAAGACTATGCCCCAGGCATTGCTTCAAGAAACAGCAGACCTTTGTATGCAGTAGTTGTACAGTAACACTTTATTATTTAAATAATTTATTGCTCAACTATACCAACTAATCTATTTTATCACATCATCGCGTGCACCTATTATGTACTAGGTCTGAACTCAAAACTGTGGAGTTGGCCCCTGCCATCAAGAAGCCCAAAGTCTAACTAACATCTTTTGTATTTGTAATGTGCTCAGCATTTTGCTAGTCTTCTACTTTTAGCAC
>NW_011892250.1:7799-8108 GCF_000151845.1 Pteropus vampyrus
CAGAGGAATACAGCAGACTCAGAGAGAAGTTCTTTTAATTATCAGCCTCAGAAGAGGACCTGGAGACCCTAAGTTACTAAGTGAAGAGGGTTTCAAGATCTAATTAAATATCTAATATTCTTTGGAAGGCACGAGATTTATACTTGGTGCCATTGTAACTGGCACGGTTTCTCCTGGAATGACAAATGTGGGCATAATAAACGTTTGCACATATGGTGATCCCAAGCAAGGTGATTAATTTCTGGGAGATTAATACAGGGATTCTGAAGGCCATCTTTTGCAATCAAGTGGGCCGCTCTTGCCTCGACC
>NW_011892251.1:0-385 GCF_000151845.1 Pteropus vampyrus
ACCCCCTCACCCTGTAAACTGACACAGCATCTCCAAAAAGGGCATTGCCCGACCTCCCGACTCTTCCTCTGTGTCATGAGATCGTTTATGGAAGACGCATCATTTAATTAATTTCAAATACAGTCAGAAACCTTAGTCCTATTAATGAGGCAGTGGGCTTCCGAGCTAATGAGCCTTTAAGCCTCGAGTTTCCGCGACTCCAGCCTCCAAAAGGAGTTTGCTGACCTCTCCAAGTCAGGTGTGTGAGGGCGCCCCCATATGGCAGGAGGTGGACGCTGCCGCGTTTTGAGGCTTACGCGGCAGGGGTTACAGGTGTAGAGGAAAGCACAGTGGTCCTTTTAAAATAAAAAGTATTAAAATATTTTAATTTACATTACTCACAGTA
>NW_011892251.1:1910-3028 GCF_000151845.1 Pteropus vampyrus
AGAGGCTTAATAACAATCTATAATTTAGTGCCCCAGGTGAGCATCTTAAACACCGAACACAAAAGGAGAGGGCGTGGTAGGCACCGCGGGTATCACGAAGGGTCTCAAAATGAAGTCTGGGGTGAACTGAGCCTCAGAGTTGAGGACGTGTTGTGTTGTGTTGTGTTGTGTTGTGTTGTGTTTTTAATAGATGAAGACAGACAGGAGGTATTCCAGGCTGAGTAAATCTTTTAAACGGGCTTGACTTCTGCGATGAGCCAGCAGCTTCCCGGAACCAGTGGGGTGCCGGGCTGGAGCAGGGGTGTTCCCAGGGGACTCTGCATGGGCAGAGATAGTTGTTGGGTGTGTTTGGGGAACACCTGCGTGTGGAGGGCCTCGCACCACCCAGTGATGGTCTTCAGAGCAAGAACACACTGACGCTTCGGGCAGAGAGAGACCTGAGGAAGATGGCGGGCTTCACTGAGGTTCACACTTGTGTGTGGGGTCGCGTGGCGGAAAGGTGAGGGGCGCGGAATCATCGAGGGGGCCTGGTGGTGGGTAACGAAGGCGTGGGGTGTGGGGCACTCTGTCACTGCAGGAACCTCACTGACCGTGACGAGGGGTAGCTGGCGTCCTCGTGGAAAATGAAGACAGATTTCCAGTGTTTATTTTCCATGTGCCTCTAATTAAATCTTTGGCGGCCTGTGTCCTGCTGTGCGGTGAGCCGGCGCGTGAGAAGACTCACAGGAGCAAGTTCACGGGCAGCGGGGGGAAGTCTCGGCCCCTGTGGCTCAGTCCGTTTCCTTCCCAGCCCTCTCTCCTCCCGCGCGTCCCCAGGGCTGCGGCCGCTGGGCCTTCGGCTGCTGCGGCTCGGCTCGGCTCTGCGGGGCAGGCAGCCCGCACTGCTGCCAGAGGTCCCAGCAGCTGCATTGTTCGTAGACCCCAGGGAGGTCGTCGGTGTGGAGCCGAAATGCAGATGACAGAGTCGTTCTTAAAAGGGCGCTTGACTTGTCCCCGCCCTGGCATCGGGGGCAGAGGCCTGCCGTCCCGGGCTTGGCGTGTTTTCAGGACTGTGGACAGAGACCCTGTCATGGCCACTTCTTTCTCTCCGTCTCCATTCCCCACCGTCCGCCTTCTCC
>NW_011892251.1:4408-4805 GCF_000151845.1 Pteropus vampyrus
GCGTTTGACGTGGGCTCCCCCTAGCGGGATCCGCCCTGAAGTCGCCTGTTCCCCGTGCGGCGCCGCCTTCCCATGAAGCATCACGGCCAGTTGTAAGTCACACAAATGAGAGGCCTGCACGCCGAGCCCTTTCCGTCACGCCTGAGAGCCAGCCGCCCGCGAGCAGCGGCCTACGTCCCCGAGGCCAGCTCTCTTCTGCTCACGGCTTTTCCTCCAAGGAGACGCCCAGGCCCATCCGGCCGGCACCCTGAATGGCTGAGCCAGCCAGATGCCCACAGCATGTGCTGGGCGCCCATTCCTGCGACAATGCGAGAGCCCCTGGCGTGTGCTGGGGCCATGCGGGTCGCGGGGCGGACCGTGGGAAGGCCACGCGTACCCCTTCCTGTCTCGTTTGTTT
>NW_011892252.1:0-785 GCF_000151845.1 Pteropus vampyrus
TAATTTGGGAGCCTCTATGTGTCAGGGGCTGTGCTGACACTTCTGTTTCTCAGTTCCCTTCTTAACTGGGTAAGAGTTTAGCAGTTTCCCAGGTTCAGGAAAGCACAGCGTGCCCACAAGAGACATTCTGGAAATACTTGCAAACTGGGGAAGGGCAGAGGTGGGTGATGGCCCAGACGAGACGCTAAGGCTGAGAAAGGCTTGGCTGCCAAGTTACCCTCTTGTTCTTGCACAATTCAGTGACCCACCCTGGATGGTGTCCTGGATTTGGGACAACAGGCTCAGAGGAGTGGAAAGGAGATCGCTCTAGGCTCCCAGGGACTTGTCAGAATGCAGGTCATCGTGTCCCTGTCCTCTCCCAGGATCCCCTATGGTCTTTCATAAATACTACAGCTTGAAATTCCTGACAAGCTCAGCTGATTGTCAGGAAAAAAAAAACAAAACACAACACAGAGCCCCTACCAAGCCCTGCCCCATTCCGGTCCCATATACGCTCATCGTTTACAAATACCTGGAGCCTTCGAAGGGACACTTTACTCACGAGAGCCTGACGTGGGGCCATGGACGCTGAGGCAGCGAGAGCAACCGCTAGCGGAGTCAGCCGAGCCCGCAGTCTTCTCCAGCCGGGGCCTGGGCGCCTCCGCTCCGAGGGGCTTTGCTCCAGAAAGCAGAAAGAAAAATATCATGGAACCTGGAAGGCCTTGGAAGAAAATGCTGCAAGGGGCCTGTCGATTCTTACTTAGAAAGAAACTTAACTAAGGTCTGTGTGGTTGGCCTTGTAGCTG
>NW_011892252.1:1545-2128 GCF_000151845.1 Pteropus vampyrus
AAAAAAAAAAAAAAAACACAACACAGAGCCCCTACCAAGCCCTGCCCCATTCCGGTCCTGTATACGCTCATCGTTTACAAATACCTGGAACCTTCGAAGGGACACTTTACTCACGAGAGCCTGACGTGGGGCCATGGATGCTGAGGCAGAGAGAGCAACCGCTAGCCGAGTCAGCCGAGCCCGCAGTCCTCTCCAGCCGGGGCCTGGGCGCCTCCGCTCCGAGGGGCTTTGCTCCAGAAAGCAGAAAGAAAAGTACCATGGAGCCTGGAAGGCCTTGGAAGAAAATGCTGCAAGGGGCCTGTCGATTCTTACTTAGAAAGAAACTTAACTAAGGTCTGTGTGGTTGGCCTTGTAGCTGAAAAGTCTGATGAAATAAAAAGCAGAAAATTCCGTAGTTCCCAGCACGTGGAACAGGTGTTGCTCTTTCCCCTCCAATTGCCCCTCCATGACTGCCAGGCCCACCCGTGCCTTTTCAGCAGCCCAAGGAGAAGCCTGGTGTGTGTAGGGTGGAGCTGCCCCCAGAGAGGGGCTGAGGCACAGAGGGATGGTTTCTCCCCTAGGGAGCAGGCTGTGGTCCAAGTCC
>NW_011892252.1:4898-7219 GCF_000151845.1 Pteropus vampyrus
AAAGATGGATGCCATGATGAGCAGCCAGATGCCCCTTCAGGACTGAAGACTTCATCCCCTAAAAGCTTCTGGAAGTGCTGCTAGCTGACAACTCCCTTCAGGTTTACCTGGTAGAAGAGAATCAGTCACCTCAAAGTCACACCCTCTTCCCAGGGCTACCCGCAACTAGTGACTGGTTGACATGAGGGTACAAAATCTCTGTACACTTACCACAACTCAAGACAATTCTAAAGGTCCGCCCCAGCTTCCAGGCTCCCCACAGGGGTGGCTGAGGTCATTGTTGCAGCTGTACTACACCCCAACTTTTCTCTCACTCCAATCCTGCTTCCTCCTTCCCTTCCTCTTACAGAGATGGATCCCAAGAGCCCTCCCTAACACACCTCGTGCGTGCACTGCATGCTGACCTTGCCTCAGTCCGGCATACTGGAATAGAGCAAGCCCCCCCTCCACCCTGCCCCCAAAGTATTTGGTCAAATAAATACACCCTTTGAAGTTTGTTCACCATGCATGCGATACTTACTAGAAAATTAAATAATATTATTAAGGCAGATTAAAACAATCTCCTCTCAACGCCCCCCACCTTGCACAACGCACACACACATAAACCTCAAGGAGAAGCCCTGGCGTTGCCTCCAGGAAGCCCTCCGGTATTCTGAAAGCCACTAGGTTAGACAGAAAAGAGCCCTGGGAAGTTAGAATGCCCGAGTTTGAGCTGCACTTCTTCCCCTTCAGCTGAGGGAGCTTAGGCAAGTCAGCCCACTCCTCTGCACGGCCCTCCCTCCTCTGCGAAACAGCCACTAGTCGAACGGCCCTGCCTCCTCCCTGAGTTGTAGACATCAAATGAGATTTTCAAATATTATATTTGGAAGCACATTTTAAACTGCACAGGGCTATGCAAAAATAAGAGCGTATCACTTAGTAGATGGCCAATGAACTGTGTTCACTAACTATGCTCGCGGCTAATTCTGGACACTCATCCCCACAGTACTGGATAAACCAGACATCAGGAGGACTCATCCTAAAGACACCCGCTGCCTTCCTCATCTGGTTCATTTCGAGACTCGAATAAGATAAGAATGTGAGAATGCTTTGAAAAATCATACCTATTTGTACTGCTGTGATCCACTGGCTGCGTGCATGGGGCTGGGAGCGGGGGGTTGGAACCGAAATAGAAGAGCCCTTCATCCACCACTTCCTGACTCGGTGGCCACGGACAAATCACTCCACTTTTCCTCTGATAAATGGAAGTGGGAATCCACGTTTTGCTTTGGTTTTGTTGTTTTGTTTTGTTTTATAAGGGTCAATAAGAATATTAGCATTTGGGAGTAAATAGAGGCCAAGAGACTTATAAAGTTCTTACCTCTCGTAAATGGAGACGTGAGACTGAACCCAGGCCAGGCCACGACTCCCATCCTGTGTCAAGTGGTACCTACGAATAAATACAACAGTCATGCTCATTACAAACAGTGAGCACCATTGCCTTTAAAACAGCTCAGGCCACTTGGCACTTCTGTGTTCATTAGAGATGCCTCTGGGTTGAGGGGATGTTACCGGAGAGTGGGGGTTCCCCTCTCAGCGCATTATCCAGGCTCTTAATGTCTCGAACAAAGAATTGAGCAGGACACCGAAGTACGACAGAAAAGAATACCTTTATTAGAAGGGAAAGTAAAGTAACAGTACACTTCCAGCCGCGGAAGCAGCCTGAGCAAGAGAAGAGTGGCTCAGAGGCTCAAGGGCTCAAAGGCACAGCAACAAACTCTTTGGAGTTTTTATCTCTATTTGCTGTGTGTGGTTACTTTTCTTAGAGGAGTGGACTTTCTTGATTGACAGCTAAGATGGGCAGGACTCAGTTACTCATCGTTTGCTTTCTGCTCATGTTCGTTCCCAGAATTCAGTCGGTTATAATGATTTAATGAACTTCCAGGCAGATGCATCATATTATAATGATGGTATAATAAGGTTCAGGTGAATTGAAGGTCATTGAGTCTTCATTGTGCAGGTGCTGGTGACTGGATGAAATTATCCGCTTACCTGTTTCCTTGTATTGATTACTTTTAGCCTGAAAAATGCCTTCTGGCTTGCTTAATTGTGGGCAGACTAGGGCGGACACTTTCTAGAATAGGATGATCACAGCGTCTTTGCGAGTGGACCCAAAACCCCCTATCTATAACTTTACTGCCTATACTTTTTCTACAATTCATGAACCCTCTTCTTATTAGTATGGATGTTGAGCATCTTCTGTATCTGCTTCCTGCTGAGGAGGGTCATAGTCCCTGCCTATGGGGGTTTCATGGAGCTTTTTCCCTCTCCGCCTTAGTCAG
>NW_011892253.1:0-704 GCF_000151845.1 Pteropus vampyrus
CCCGGCCACGGGCATTTCAGGTCAGAGAAAGAGACAAAGACATCATCAGTGGGAGAGGGACATCCATTTACAATCCGACGAGGCCTGCCGAGTGCAGACCTGGGTGGGGATCACCAGAGAGGGTGTATCTCTCGTACTTCTCCAGCTGCTACCTTGATGTGCAGCTTTGGGCAATGTGCTAAACTCCCTGACCACACACACGATGTCAAGCGAAGCAGTTGGCGACAAGGTGGCCCACGTCAATACGACATCGAAATAAGTCAGACCCAGGTTGCAAACCCAGCTGGACCCCATCCTGCTTGACGGACCCGGGGCAAATTATGCCGCCTCCTGAATCCCAGTTTCCCAGACCTCGCCTCTGAGAATCTGCTCAGCAAGGAGGATAGAAACGTGTGACTCGTGGGCCAGAGAGGCCCGGACACCGTTCTGCCGAGGCCCGCGGCGGGCACTTGGACCCTGTGGAGGCTGGTATCTCTCAAACTCAGAGAAATCTGGCAGAGTCACCTGGAGACGAAACGGTCCCCGAGTCCGGCCCGGGGTCAACGCTTAACAAACATTTGCCGAAGGAAGGGGAGAGAAGGCAGGACGAGAGAGTAAGTGGGAGGATGAATTCAGGACGGACTCCCCGACCGCTGAGCTGGCCCCTCAGCCGAACCTCCAAAGATTCGACTTCGATTTGTTTGAGTAGTGACTACAGGGCACTT
>NW_011892253.1:2930-4467 GCF_000151845.1 Pteropus vampyrus
GTTCTCTCCCCAGAACTTACGCATTCGTCACCAGCCCCCAAACGATCGTGTTGGGACTAAAACGACATCTGCGGGCTTCCTCCTGCTACCCTAGACGGACGCACCTGAACCCTGACAAGATCGCACGCCGCGAGCCATCGCCGAACTCACTCGATATCCTTCTAATCCGAAGGACTTGCTTGGGAAGAACAGCAATGACAGCCGCACCTCAGAACAGCCAGGACACGGCGCACTGAAATCTCTTTGAACAGCTTGCTGCTGTTCCATGTCGCGCTCCTGTGCCCGGGTTCTGACCCCTCGCCTGGGCCTCCTCGCAGACGAGCGGGTCCCAACATCCCGGCTCCTTTCTCCACCCTGAAGCGCCGTGCACGATGCTTTCTGCTCTCCAAAGCATCTAAAGACTTGTAATTTTATTTACGAAGTTTTTATTTTGTCAGGAGAAATGGGGTAGCAGAAAGGTGACAACTGTTATCAAGCCACGGCATTTTTTTTTTTGGAATTATCATATACGAAATGAACTCTTTTCGGGTCACGGGTTCATGAATTTTGACACATGGACAGAGACATGTAGCCACCATCACAACTGGGATGCAAAACAGCTCCGTTATCTCCCAAATCTTCCTCCTCCTAGTCTTTTAAAAAGTCAGGCCCTCATCCAACCCCTAACCCCTGACCACTGATCTGTTCTCCATCACTGCAGTTCTATAGTTGGGAATGTCATATAAATGTAATGACACAATGTGCAAACTGTGGACACTGGCTTCTCTCATGCACCATTAACGCCTGGGAGGTGTATCTAGAGGTCCACAGCGCACTTTTTTTTTTTTTTCTGCATAGTGTTCAATTACGGAGCCATCATTTGGAGTCAGGCAGGTACCCAGCACTTCACGGGATGATGATAATAGTTGGCAGCTATGCGGCTCTGTTCTAGTGTTTTTCTCCATCAACTCATTTAACCTCGCAGTCACCCAATGGGTGCTCTGTCTGTTCTGCAGACGAGGCAGTCTAGCAACGGAGAGGTCACAAAGCAGGCACGCGTAGGAATCACCTGTAAGTTCTGAGTGGGGTCCAACTTTATGATTCATAATGGGAGGAAATAATTGTAAATGTCTCTGGCAGGGAAATGTGAAACTTAAATCCCTAGGGGGTTATAAATGGCTGAAAGCATTCCCTTCCAGAAGCAGCCTGGGCTGGGGACTGAAGACTCCTGACATGACCAGAAGGAAAACGAGGACAAGGGGCCAGGGGCTGTCTCTGCCCCATGTCACTAAGGACCACTTACAGACTTTGCACCCACCCACCCACACGCCAGGAGAAAACGACATTTTATATGAATACAGTGGCTGATACAAGGAAACATCCTGGCCCCCGCCCCCGCCACCTCATCTCAGGAATCGGGAAGGTGGGCGAACCTGAGGATCTGGCATTCATCACCAGGCATCCCCGGGGCCGCCAACCTCGGGGACCCAGAAGGGCAGTCACCCTCCAGAGCCCGCGGCTGCCTTTGGAGCCATAACTGCCTATAACGTAACGCGCA
>NW_011892253.1:5987-7493 GCF_000151845.1 Pteropus vampyrus
CCTAGGCATCAAGTCTCAATAAGCTTTAAGTTGTCAATGGCCATCTTTGCTATCGACTTGGGAGGGTCTGTCTGAAAATGACACCCACATTCCTGGCTGGCCCACATACAGTATTCTGATAAGCTGCATGAGCTTCTGGATCCCGCTGTGCCTGAAGCCTTTTGAACTCTTTTCAACTAAGTAGGCATAGAAGCCAATAAATTCCTTGTATGGTTTAAACTAGCATGAGTGAGATTCTAGCCCATCGGCCTGAAATCGCAGGCTTTTTCTGGTTGTTCTAAACCCTGAGTCTCATACCTCAGGCTGGAGGAGTTGAGATATGGCCCTGGGCTCCTCTGGAGCCCACGCTTACATCATGACCATCCTCCGGCAAACTCCTTCAGAAGCAGTTTGCACTATTTCGACCTTCATGCTTTGCCTAAACTCCTCATTCTGCCCTGAACGCCTTTTCCCCAACTCCAACGGGAGAACTTTGTGCCAGACTGAAAGGTTCAAACTGAGGTCCTTCTCTGCGAAGGCTGCTGCGGCCATCACCGCCACCACCATCACCACCGCCATCTCCACCACCGCCACCGGCGCTGGGCTCATCGTGCTGCTGCCTTTGTGCCATTCAGAAGGGCTGTCACAGCACTTACCAGGGGCTCTGCAAGTTGTGCAAGTTATTCGTGCACTCATTAGATAGGCAGCTCCCTCAGGGCAGGGGTCCTCTGGTTTCAATCTAAGCCCCCAGCAGCTTGCACATGGCCTTGCTCAGAGCTAGAGCTCAGGAAGGATGTGTTCCCTCAGTGACGGAGCGTGAAATTCGGGGGAAACCCAGATTCCTATGCAGGAGGCTGGGGCAAGGTTCTTGGCGATGACGATGACGATGACGATGACGATGATGATGATGATGATGATGCTGATGATGATGATGTCATCATCTACTGCTTCATGCCAGTTATTGTGTGGGGTCCTGAGAAAGGAAGAAGGAGTCTGGGCAGGGTTCCAACCAGGGGAGCCCAGACTGGCAGGAGGCGAGTGAGAAGGCACTGGGAATGTGCATTGGGAAGCCTGGGAAGGATCAGACATCCCTACCCTATCTTTCCCCATCCTGTCCCTAACCTAGCAAGGCCTTCCTGGGCCATGGGGCAAAGGTCAGAGGTCTCATCAAAGAGCCCAGCAGAGAAGCTGAGCAAACTTTACCTGGGGAAGGGGCGGATCCCCAGGGTGAGGGTCCTCCTGTTTAGCCAACAAACAGAAGGGGCCAAGTCCCCCACCCGACCCGCTTTTTTGGGTAAACAGGCAGCGGGGCTGCCTGTGTCACCATGCATTGTCTGCTGGGGGATTCAGAGGAGCAGGGGCTGGGTGTTTTTTTTTTTTTCTTTCCTTCTTTTCCTTTTTTCTTTCTTTCTTTTTTTTTTTTTTAAGCACTAGAAAAGCCATTAAGGGATTAACACCCCGATTTATGGAAATGGAGGATGATAAAGGAACAATGGGGTGACAGCATTGTGTAAACGACAGATTCAT
>NW_011892254.1:0-461 GCF_000151845.1 Pteropus vampyrus
TGAGGGCACCCACGGCTGCAGCGCGGGACTCCTGGGGCGGTGGCTGCGGGCTGGACGGAGCCCTGCCCTTCACGGGTCTTTGGTTCTGCCATCACTACCCAAACCCTCTTCCAGTCCTGCGTGTTCTCCACATCGTAATGGGGGACACGGTCTTGCTAACCACGTCCCCTTGGGTGGACGGCTGAGCGGCTCCAACCTTCAGTGTCCGCATTTACAAGTGGAGATGTAATTCAGACTTCTGGAGGTCCACACACAGCCTGCCACGCGCGGGGCCCTGTGCCGGACAGGGGGTACCCAGAGACAGAGTCGAGGAGCCCCTGTGTTGCTGAGTAGGTGGACAAGCCTAGGGGCTGCAGCCCCCTGACTAAGGCGATGCGCCCTCCTGGGGTGCCACCATGCGCAGGCGCGGTGCCGGGCACCCAGGTTCCGGAGGCCCGTACGGCCTGCCCTGCCTCCAGACA
>NW_011892254.1:2000-3098 GCF_000151845.1 Pteropus vampyrus
CAGCGATGGTCATCCCCATTTCATAGGTGGGACGGTTGAGGCTCTGAGACATGATGTGCCCGGGATGGGGCAGCAGCAGAGGGGGGAGGGGAACCCCCCGGTGACTCCCCAGGTCACGGCACCTGCCTCAGGCACCATGCCTCCGTGAGCAGAGCAGACTGCTTCTGCTCAGAGAACAGGACTTCCTCTGGCTGTGATGTGAGCTGCTCAGGGACACTGGCTCCACCACTGGCTCCGAGAGAACCGGCCCTTTAGCAGACGGGAGCTTTGCTCTTTGTGGTCCGCGGTCTCCTGCTGCATACCGGGAAGGTGGGGCGCCGGGCCTTGTGGCCAGATGACAGAGTGGGGACGACTCTGGGCCCCTCCCTGGGCAGCCGCACTGCCCTCACGAAGTCGTCTTGCAGACTTGCGTATTAATGGCCCTTGGGTTCTTCTGATGGGGTCAGATGTCACACTTGCCGGTGCCTTGCTTGGCTCTGGTGGCCTGTAAACCTGAGTCCCCATGGGATGTGTGGGGAGCCCAGGGTAGGCTTGTCACAGAGCAGCCGGAACCTCCAAGGCTGTCTGGAGCAAGTGTGGGCCCGGCTACATCCACAGCACGCTGTGGGACCCAGGAAACTTGCTTGCCCTCTCTGGGCCCAGATGTCTTCATTCGCAAAGCGAAGGCGTTGAATTACGGCGTTCGAATGACTCTACCCAGAGCTGTCCACAGCAGTCGTGAACCGTCTGCAGACTCTTCGTTTCCATTTACCAAAATGTCATAGGCTTTAAAGCAACACTGTCCAATGGAAGACACGACGAGTGCCATGTATGCGGTTACGATTTCTAGTAGCTACGTGAAAGAAGTAAAAAAAAAAAACAGGTACGAATAGCTAAATAATAATTGAATCCACTGTGTTCGAGATTATTATCCCTTTAGCATGTAATCAATATAAAAATACGGGATGGTTTATATTTTTGCCCTGTCTGAACACGGTGTGCCTTTTACCTACAGCACGTCTCGGTCTGGATGCTGAATTTTTAGAAATACTTGATCTGTATTTACATATCATGAAACCCACAGTCGAAAAAGTAGATTCTCATGTAGGAGTTCTTCCA
>NW_011892254.1:5565-5917 GCF_000151845.1 Pteropus vampyrus
ATCACCATCACCACCACCATCATTATTATCACTACCATCATGACTATCATCACCACCACCATCACCACCATCACCATCATCATCACCACCATCACCATCATCATCACCACCATCACCACCACTATTATCACCACCATCACCACCACTATCACCACCATCATCACCACCATCATCACCACCATCACCATCACCACCATCACCACCACTATCACCACCATCATCACCACCATCATCACCACCATCATTATCGCCATCTACTCTCATCACTATTATCACTGCCATCATCATCATTATTATTATCATTGTGATGGCACCTGGATAGCATACCAAGCTCCTCACCTGGGCCCAGTCC
>NW_011892255.1:0-445 GCF_000151845.1 Pteropus vampyrus
GTCCCTTCCCAAGCTGTTCCTCTGCTGCATGCAGCCAGGAGTGGAGCCAGCCCAGGAACGAGGTGGGAGCGAGACTGAGATCCAGATGCCACTGCAGGAAGCAGGAGAGGAGAGGCTGACCGCACTTGGCATTTGAGGCGGCAGCTCAGCCACCAGGGCTCCTGGGCGGAGCGCTGGAGGGGCTGCTGCTGAAGCAGGCGCGTCGGGAGGCTGAGGGAGGAGCCGTCTCCACGCGGCAATTAGCAGCCAGACTGGGCACCCAGTGGATATTTCGGTCACATGGCTGAGCACTTCACCACCCAGGGCTCTGGCTCCAGAGGTGGCCAGCAGCACAGTTCCACAAAGATCGAGCAGTTGGCATTTCTGGTTGGAGAGCCAGTTTTTGGAGGCTGATTTTCGGGCTTGTCTAGTTAGAAGCAGGGGTTTCAGGTTGGCAGATAGGGAT
>NW_011892255.1:3060-4922 GCF_000151845.1 Pteropus vampyrus
TTCTGTTTTTATAATTTATTGAATATTATCATTCCAGAGTCAAATTAATTTGATACATGATCTACCCTGGAACTGAATTAAAAGCAGCACCGAACATGGGGAAATGGGCGTGGAGTAGCCGAGTAACGAGGCTGGCCCTGGAGTTCAGTGTCCTGGTCCCTGGTGAAGCCCAGGGGCGGAGGACAAAGTGAGAGTCGAGGCTGGAGCCGCAGGGGCAGCCAAAGCTCCCAGGATCCAGGCCAGGTCTCCGCGTTTTCTCCTCAGGGCAATGCTGAGCCAGCGGACACTGGGCAGGGAGCGATAGCATCCAATTTGCCTTTTTAAAAAAGACCGTCTGAGGGGAACGGACGGACACGGCGGGCGGCGGAGGCTGCGGCAGGAGGGCAGGTGAGGACTGAGCAGAGACGGGCCTTGACGGAGAGGAAGACGAGTGAGAGCCAGGTGAGCGATTTTCAGAGGCGAGCTCGGACAGCGGTGTGTGTGGCTTTGAGGCGCTGAGTGGGGTGGGGGCGAGGTCACACACAGACCCCGTGCACCCCTGGATAAATGAGGTGTCCCGCCCAGCACACAGTGAGCACCCAATAAATGCTTACCCCAGTCCCTCCTCCCGACACCGGCCTGGGCCTCGTCTGCACGTGTGTCCTCCATTTCTCGCCCCGACCCCTACAAGCCTGGAGTCTGCCGTGCTCCGTCGGCCAGGCTCCCTCGGGACTGTTTCCTCCACTGAAAATACTGCAGATGTCACTGGTTGGCCACAGAAGCTCTGTGACTCTCTGACTCCACGTAATGTGTAATTATAACAACACAAGCATCAAATGACTACCAAGGATAAGTAGCTGCAAAGTAATTATATGACTCTTTGTTACTTGGAGAGTTTTGGGTCCCACCCCCCCTTTTTTAAGCCAATTTCTTTAAAAGCACCAGTTTGGTGGGTGGGCAGTTCAAGCAGGTGGCCGATGGGCCTGAGGAGGAGAGAGAGTGACGAGGGAGTTCAGTAGAGTCAGGGCTGCAAGTCGGGGGAAGTGGCCTGGGTTGAAATGAGAGCTGCCTCCTCCCAGCCCCCTCGGCGAATGGAGTCAGGCCACCCTCCTGGAGGAGAGGAGGGTCGGGGAGATGGGGTAGGAGTCTAGGAGCAGAGGGGGTGTGGGTGGGCTTCCTGGGGTGCTCTGAGACTCCCATGAAGTGGTGCATACGATGGCGACCACACCATGTCCTCAGCACGCACCCCAAGCCCCTCTGTTCCCCTCATCACGTACTTCCCATGGACTCTTCCGCCTCTGCACAAGCCCGGAGGCTGACATGAGAAGGGGACCTTGGTCTTATCACCCATTCTAGCAACAGATGCGAGGACGTGCAGTCCTAGCTGTGGCCACCACCCGCAGTGACCCACAGGTGGCGAGGGGTGATTCTCTGAGCAGCCTTCCACAGGGCCTTCCCGAGCCAGCTGTCCCTGTCCACAGGTGCTCAGTTGCTGTCTGAGGTGTGGTCTGCCCCCCATACTCCCCGGCCCTGGCAGCTGCCCTGCCAGCAACAACCCCTCTGCAGCCCCTGCCCAGACGTGTGCGGGCACCAGGCTCGCATCTGCCCAGCGTGAGGCAATGTGCACAGTAGATGGCCGGCAGAGTGGCTGCAGCTTGGGACAGCAGCGGGGCCTGGCTCTAAGAGGCGGGAAACCCAGTGGAACATGACTACAAGACCCCGTCGTTCTCCAGAGGTGCCGCCTAGGCACAGTGAACTGGGGGGCTGGCCCATGCCTCTGAGGTGCCACGTGGGGACCAGTGCAGGTGAGTCCTGTGCTGCTCCAAGGCCCTCGTGTCTTCTTTGAAATGAAATCGTCAGCCTCGCACCCTCATCCCCTTATG
>NW_011892255.1:7717-8166 GCF_000151845.1 Pteropus vampyrus
CCAGAGCTCGCGAGCACACTGAGAGAGAGGTCTTCGGGGGTGGGTAGTGGGTGGTTTGGGGTTGCTGAGGCCAGAGGAGAGCAGACGGCGTGGGCCAGAGAAATCCTGTGTTCCAACTGGGATGTTGATTCCGTCTGTGAGCTGGGAGACTCGCATTGCATAGGCAGATAGATGTCTGCAGGTCCAGATGAGACGTCCTGTCCCACAAGGTCAGGCTCTCGCTGACCCACCAGCCCCCTCTCTGTGGAGCGAGCTGCCTTTGTCATCACTGCAGCTCCATTTTCAGCGAGGTCATTTTGGGGAGGACACCAGGACGCAGCGTTGCCCAGAGCCGGCCAGTCTGCAGGCGCGTGCGTGGGTGGCTCTGACACCCTGGAAGCGCGTTTTGAGTCGATGCGCCTGCAACTTTCCCGGGCTAAAATCATTGTATTCCTGCTCTCTGATGTGGA
>NW_011892256.1:0-1590 GCF_000151845.1 Pteropus vampyrus
CATGCAGTTCCTTTATAAACAGGGGAAAATAGACTCAAATGTCATTATGCGCAATTCTGTATGTCCCCCGGGATCCTAATAACTGTGGGACAAAAAATGAATAGAAAAAAAAATTTTCGAAGGAAATGTACCCAACTCTTAATTGTGCTTGTCTTTGACAGCGAAAATATTTGCATTTTTTTTCTTTCTCTTACTTTTTTTAGTTTCCAAACTTAAAAAAGAAAAACCTAAGCATTATTTTGATAATAGAGAAAAAATGATTTACCTTGCAAAATCAAGAAAACAAAGGAATAAACCACGTTCCCACCATCACCAGCGAAAGCCAGAAAAGGCTCTGGGAGATGGAGGCTGCCTTGAACTCTAGTCTGCAGGCTAGGGGCGGCCTCAGCTGGGGCGGAAGACGGTCAGAGGCAGCAGCAGTAGGACAGCTTAGAGGACAGCCTCTTAAATGCTGCTGATTTGCCCTGATAGTCGCTACCTGCCACTTTATTGCAGAAATTGGCAGCTGCTGGCAAGACCTTGGTTCCAACTCCCCACCACTGCAGGGGTTGGAGGGGTTTGGGGCTGAGCTAGGAAAAAGATACGACCACAAGGTGGCAATAGCACACACAAGCTTGATCCTGCGATACTTTGACAGGTTTGCATGTGAGGAAAGTCCCTCAGGCAGGATTTTGTACGATGGGAGTTCGGGGAGAGAGGGGCATTGGATGGGGAGCTTACATGCCTAGGTGAGAGCAGAGAGTCTCAGGGTCAGAGAACTCTAAAGATCAGTGGGGCTTAGAGTCTTATAACTACAAGGCCCTATTTAATCAATAGGTAACAGCTGTGGGGTAAAGTTTCACAGAATATGCAAGAAAGGCAGGTTCTAAATGGCTAAATCTGCTTGTTTGGGCAATTTTTAAATAATTGAAGTGCCTCCGCCTGCCGTGAAGAAATAAACATATAGGAACTGACACACAGAGGTCATCTTTGGCTCACGTTATATGCAGTAGGGTACCCTCAGGGCAAAACAATTCCTTTTGAGTGGGGGTGTATGAGAACAGGTGTACAGAGTCTGCCCGGCCTCTCTCAGAGAGTCACATCTCCATCCTGACCTCCAAGGCACCAGTACTGATGCATTTCAAACCGAGGGACTGCGTCTCCTGGTGTTGCTTCTCCCTGACCAGAGGGGCAGACCGAGGCTGTGGTGGCAACCAGCGTGACACCCATGGCCGATGGTGCCCAGAACTCTCCACTTCGAAGTTGACCCCAGCCCTCCATTAATAAGTCAGGGCACACACACGCGGGCCTGGCCTTGAGCATTTGTGACAATGTGTTGTCTAGAAGAGATGCTCAGGAAGAAAAGGACATATAGAACTCGATAATGGAAGGGCAGGAAAAGATAAACCAGTTACAGAGAAACCAGGAGACAGCAAAGGTAGAAATGTCAGTATCCGGTGAAGTAGAGTCAGTGCAAAAAGCATGAAAAGGAGCAAAGAAGGATGTTTTATATTTGTATATCTGTAAAAGCCACAGTATAACAAAAAGCTACATCTCTCACAAACATATATGCACCAAGCGCTACAACCTCAAAATCTAAAATGCCACAAT
>NW_011892256.1:2890-4990 GCF_000151845.1 Pteropus vampyrus
GTGACACCTGTGGTGCAGAGCCACCTCCAGCCAAGCTGAGCCCGGGCTTGCTGACCCCCCAGCCGACCCACAGACTCAGCACCTACATATACACCGGTCGGCACATGCTCAAGCAGTGGTCATTCAGAATTATGTCCGAGGTTATCTGATACGTAGCAAACCTGGGCTTGAGTGTGGGTGATGTTGACCTCCAGGGCACTTCAGGTCACACTGCGGGAGTTATTACATCTGTTTCCAGAGAGTTCCAACACTGGGCAGAAGCTCAGACACGGGTGTTGGGTAAAGGGGGTGAAGCCAGCGGGGCCCTGGGAAGAAGGACCAGGTAAGCCATGGAAAGGCCTCGGGGATCCAGCCAGGTAGAGCGGGGATCAGCTGCACAGAGCTGGGGAGCAAATCCAGGAGCCCGTGGGAAACTCATGCCACCAGCCAGAATAGCACAGAAGGCTCGGGGGGCGGGGAGGCCGGAACTCCACGGCCTGTGTGTGCCTGAGGGCGAGTGTGACACCCGGAGGGACTCTCATTCGTAGGAGCTACACTGATTCAGGTCACACCACTGCGATGGATGGATGAGATCTCTAATCTCCATAAGGCTCAGCCTCCAGGTGACAGCGTCAGGACCTGACAAGTGGAGGGGGACAGACCAAACGGAGAACAATCACATTTTATGTGGTTGATAGCAGTATCACATACATCTCTAACCTTTCCAATCATCCCGAAAGTAGGTACCAACACCACATTTTATGGATTGAGAAACTGCGGTTCCCGCAGACCAAGTGACCTACTTAAGGTCACGCAAACAGAAAGAGGCAGAACCGAGGTCCAAATCCATCGCCGCTCAATTTTTGAATTTGGCCCTGTTGAAAGAAGAGCCTGAGCCACACTGTACATACCCGAACTCTGTAATCCGGGCTGTCGTGGTTTTTGGTTTTAGCCCATAGGGATATTCAGTGAGTTCGTTTTGTTTGGGTTCTGTGCTCACGAAGTACCTTTCTGCTTACATTTTGTTGTCTCATACAGACTTGTTGATAGGACGACCATACATGTATTCAACTTTTTGAGGTTTTCTTCTGTGTTCCTTGTTGTCAATTTGTAGGTCGGCTTTCTCAAGCAGACTCCAGGTTTTGATGAATTTAATTGGGATGTGACTGAGTGGCCCCGAGTGGACCGACCGACCGAGATTCTGGACATGGAGTGGGCCCCAGACCAGGGGAGCCCAGCCACGTGCTGCCGCTCAGGAAGACGTCGGGGGACCCTCTTGGACATCTGAGCCTCGTGTCCTCCCGCCACAGAGCGCCGCGGCCGGGCGAGGTGGGTGGCCTCTTTTTGGGAGCCCATATTCTTAAATTCCACTATCTTCTTTACAGGTGAATAGCGACAGGCTTTTGTGACAAATTAACACTGACTTCCTGCTGTCATTAGCTACCAATGCCGAGGGCAAAAAAATCAAACCATAGGATGCTCATAGAAGTTTTTAAAAAAGCAGTCTCTGTATTGCAATTACGAGTCTCAAGATTGACATTCCTGGGTCCCGTGCGTGGCAGCTGGTGCCACCTGGACGGTCGTGATGGCCTCGCCCCCTCATGTGCACACGCCGTGGGCCTCCCGTGCAGCAGGACGGTGACACGCTTGTTTTGTCTGGAACGCACGTCCAAAGTATAAATTTTCTGTTCAAACACATGTTTTAATAGGTTTTGTTTTATTTTGTTGGCTACTAATTTAAACACTTGCCCTGCTTTATAGCCGGTGATTAATTCCAGGCTCCTCTTCCTGGGGGAATTACTCAGAGCTCCTCTCGGGACTGGGCTGCATTAATCAGGGTGACTCACCTCCTCACAACGCCAGAGCCAGGAGCGAGGGTCACCCCGTCGGCGCTTCAGGAAATGAGTGAGCGCGAGATGAGCGAGCGGGCCACATCCGCTCCTCGGCTTTGACTCTGAAAGGAAGGTTTTCTCTTAAGAGTCTTTTTCTTCCAAAAAAAATAAAAATAAAATCACACACACACACACACACACACACACACACACACACACACACACACACACACCCTCTGCTTGGATTATTCATTGAAATTGTCTAAACCTAGAAATTCACTTAGGGAAA
>NW_011892256.1:6141-7130 GCF_000151845.1 Pteropus vampyrus
CTCTGGAACATCCCATAGGGAGAGTGGGCCAACCCCGTGAGCAAGGCTGGGGCTGAGACCCCCGAGTCCTCATGGGGCACCTGGCCACGCTGAGCGAGCCTCAGGCTTTCACAGCAAGGCCAGAGTAAGAAGCAGTGCATGGCTCAGAGGCCCGACGGGGTCCCAAGCCCGGGTCGGAATTCCATTTGGGAACAGAGGGCACACTCGAGGTGGGACACCTGGGGTACAGGTGTGTAAAGGAACTGCCTCCAAAGTGTATCTGAGGGCAGGGGACCACCGGGGACAGTGCAGCATGGCGGGCAAGGAGAGGAAGTGGTTCCTAAGCCCAGACAGGGCCGGCTGCACAGAGAAGGACGAGCCCTCGGGGGCAAGACATTTAGTCAGGGACCAGGCAGTCCCCGGGGACTCCACAGGGAAGGGATCTGGGATGCACTGGCCTCACTCTCCTCCCCATCCCACCTGTCCTGCCAATGTCCCCATTTGCCAAACCCAACCAGTAGCCCAGGGCAAGAGACCTAGGGAGGGGGTCCATACGGGACCCAGAGCAGAGAGGGGAGGATGGGGTGCCCTTGGACGGCTGCTCCCGGGGACAGCACAGGGGCGCAGGGACCAGCGTGGACTCCGGACCCTCCTGCCTCATGCCGCGAGGTTAAGCCCACTCTCCTCTCTCCCCAGAGGTCATCTTGCTGGGAAAAGGGGGCAAGAAGCTCCGAAAAAGAGCCCCAGACGCCCAGCGTTAGGGAACGTGTGCGGCTGGCCTGCCTCCTTGTCCTGGCACTTTACACGGTCCCAGAGGAGGGACTCAGAGCACCAGGGGCACAGCCACGAGAAACAGCGTGCGAGCGACTCACATAACCGTGAAGCCTGATCCCCAAGCACATTCGGTATGAATCAGTGTTCAATGCTTATCTGTCTGAGCGGTAGCAAGTTACTCTGATGAAACGCCTTTGCGATGGTTCGCGCCTCGAAACAATCCCATTTCCCTCGCA
>NW_011892257.1:0-1155 GCF_000151845.1 Pteropus vampyrus
CCCGTTCTTTTTCATGTTCAGTGGATTCACACCTGATTCGCTGTCAGCCGTGGGAATCTCCCTCCCTGGGCATCTAGCACAGGCACAAGTGCCACCTGACACCCTATCCATGGGGACCCTGACTATGGGTAATGACTAAGGGGTGGGGGCTTTCCAGTGACCCCCTGAGACCACTGTGAATGGCCCCCAGTGTCCACTTGGAATAACTGTGAGAACCAACAGTTTGAAGAGTGGTAACCATGCAATAGGTACCATGAAAAATGCACAATAACCCCAAGAGGATGGGGTTATTATTATTCCTTTCTAAAAATGAGAGAGCTAAGGTACATAGTGATTAGGGCAGTCGGCCAAAGTCACACAGCTAGTAAGAGGGTGGAGCCAGGATAAGAACCCACATTGTCCAGCCCAGAGTCTGAACTCTTAACCACCACCCAGACTGCCTCGAAGTGACACATCCGCAATGCCTGGTGCAATTATGACAGATATTGACGAGGACGTGGAGAAATAGTCCCTTGCTGTAGAGACAGTGACTTCCTGGCCAGAGGACAAATGCCACCCCTCCCCACCCCCCATCACCAAGAGACCTTGGCCAATTTTTGAACCTCTCTGAGTTTCATTTTGCTTGTTCTGTAAATAAGGTTAATATGAGCTTCATAACCATACCTACCTCGTAAGTCTGCTGTAAGAATTAACCGAGATAAGGCACTTGGCCCAGCACCTGTCAACACTCAATAAATGTGACCCATTATTATTTTTAACCAAAGGTTTTTGATAGCAAGTCTGAGTCACACCCTTGGCGCTCAACCTCCTGGAAAACCACAAGGGTATTTGCAGTTCACACAAAAGAACTCCCTGGATGAGCCAGTTGGTAGGATTTTAGATCAGAAGTTATTGAATTATATTTCTAGCATTTTCTGAATTATATCCTAGTATCCTTCAATGCCTGGGTTCATCAGAGGCAAGGCATATGATCGGTCAGCGGTCACAGGCCCCTTTGGGGTTGTGCCTGCAGTGTGGACACTGGCCGCACCTGTGGGCACACCAGGCCCCTCACCCGGCAGTTCCGTCTCATCCGCCACCGTGAGTGCTATGATGGCCACTGGCCGCCGTACTTAAAAGCGTAGAAGGTGCTGGAACCTTGCTGTGCTCAGCCCA
>NW_011892257.1:3970-4275 GCF_000151845.1 Pteropus vampyrus
GGCAGCTGTGGAGACCGCCAAATGGGAGGAGACCCTGGCTTTTAGCAGTCATTCCTTGAAGTGGAGACCACGTGAAGGAGATGGATCTGAAAGCGGGTAAGAAGGGAGACACCTCAGGCTGTGGGAGATGAATACCGTGTGACAAACAGGCCAAGAGGGAGGGAGGCATTGGTGAGGATGAGAACTACTACGCGCCAGGCCCCGTTCCAGGCTCCCAGACTCTGCAGCTAACAGAGCAGACGGACAGCCCTGCCTCACAGCTCTGAAATCTGGTGGGAGGGGCCAGACGGAAACGCACAAGCAAG
>NW_011892257.1:5310-6376 GCF_000151845.1 Pteropus vampyrus
AGCCAAGGAGTTTGAACAGTGTCCTGAGAGTCAAGGGCTGTCACCGAAGGATTGCTACAGTCCTGCCTCTCAGAAAGGAGCCTTGGGCAGCTGTGGAGACCGCCAAATGGGAGGAGACCCTGGCTTTTAGCAGTCATTCCTTGAAGTGGAGACCACGTGAAGGAGATGGATCTGAAAGCGAGTAAGAAGGGAGACACCTCAGGCTGTGGGAGACGAATACCGTGTGACAAACAGGCCAAGAGGGAGGGAGGCATTGGTGAGGATGAACCACTACGCGCCAGGCCCCGTTCCAAGCTCCCAGACTCTGCAGCTAACAGAGCAGACGGACAGCCCTGCCTCACAGCTCTGAAATCTGGTGGGAGGGGCCAGACGGAAACGCACAAGCAAGTCAGCAGGTGGGGAAGCAGAGCCAGTCCTCCATAGAAGAACAAAGATGGCAGTGCTGGCAAAGGGGCTGGGAGGTTCGAAAGGTTAGGGTGGCCTGTGAAGACCTGCAGGGTGTGGGGAAGCCAGCCCAGCGGCTCTCTGGACAAAGAGCGTTCCAGGAGGAGCAGAGGCCTGGGGCAGCACGTTCTAGGGACGTCAAAGGGCCCACGTCCCTGGAAGGGCCGGGGAGGCGCAGAGTAGATGATACGAGAGCTGCAGAGGGAAATGAGGGCAGTAAAGACAGGAAGGGACCTGATAGGCCATTGGAAGGACTTTGGCTGTTACTCTGAGTGAGACGAGAGCCAGTGGGAGGTTGTGAGCAGAAGAGGATGTGATCTGACTTTTGTTTTTGTAGCCGACTCTGGCTTGGGGTTGAGAACAGACTGGGAGGGGCGAGGGCAGAAGCAGGGAGATCTGTGATGAGGTGGCAGGGGTTGGGGATAGAAGTGATTAGATACTGGACTTTTTTTTAAAGATCAAGTCACCAGTCATTGCTGATAGATTAACTGTATCTGAAAGAGAAAGTCTTCAAGAGTTGTGGCCTGGGTGGCTAGAAGGTTGGAACCGCCATCTTCCAAGGTCAGAGGATCAAAGGTGAGCTGGTTTCTGGGTGGGGATGGAGATAATGATGGGTTTAGCT
>NW_011892258.1:0-2250 GCF_000151845.1 Pteropus vampyrus
CAATTTATCAAGACATTCTTTGTCCTTGAACCCT
This sequence comes from Pteropus vampyrus, assembly GCF_000151845.1. Taxonomy (NCBI): domain Eukaryota; kingdom Metazoa; phylum Chordata; class Mammalia; order Chiroptera; family Pteropodidae; genus Pteropus; species Pteropus vampyrus. The sequence continues at coordinate 35 of NW_011892258.1, forward strand.
ACACACATACTACAGGCACAGTTGTCACGTTATGCCTAAAATTGAAATTCCTTTTTGAGATAATTTAGTGTAATAAAATATGTTTTAATATAGATTGATGGTATTTGCTTGCATTTAATAAAAGCATTCATTAAAATCACTGCCCATATTAAGGTATGAAGTGGGATGGGATACCCGACACTACTGACTTTTTGTGGAAACTGAAGAACACAAGGAATTAAGTAACTGACCTAAAACCACTAAATGATATAAGAATTAAATTATCATCCGTTGACTCACTGTTGACCAACATATGTTACTTCTTTTATGACAATAGCTATTTTTGTAAATGACTTTCCTTTTTCTTATGTAGGGCAATGAATATTAATGATCATATTATTGTGCTGTATGTTATATGATGGCAATCTCTGTTCTCAACATAGAAAAATAGAGATATATTCCAGTGCATGTGGGGAGAAGTAGATATACATTTTCTATGTAATAAGCTTACCAAAGTTATAAAAAAAAAAATGAGATATATAATGAATAACTTTCTCTTAAGTCAATTGAAAATAAAAGGTAAAATAGTTCCAATTCATCCTTCTCTTCCATCTGCCATTTTCATGCTTTATCGCATCAACTGTTCCACTCCTTCCTGGTCATATTTTACTTACGAAAAATTATCCATATTTTTCTATATTAACCTAAGAACCCCTGGCATGTGCATTGCTTCAGTGCTTACCTTGCTAAGATAAAAATGTCTAACAAATTTTGTCTCAATACTGTCTTTCTGCCTTCCATTCATTCATGTATGACACCCATTTGTTATCCTGCTGGACAGAGACCTGTTCCCCGCTGTGAGTACTCCAAGTCCTCTCCACCTTGAGATTATGATGCAGTGTGTAACCTAGCTGTTTTGTATCCACCCAAGCACCTTTTCTTTCTGACACTCTTTTAAGTATTCTGCCAACGTCAGAACATGAATGAGTGCAAATGTGATTTAAATCAATATTGTCTGTGACTGGCAGGCTACTTTTTATTATATTATTGATGGACTGCTTCTAAACCAATGTAACTAGTGGTCCCTGTTATGATAATAATTAATGAAAAGGAAAAAAAGATGATTTTCTTACAGTTAAAGCATCTTCTACTCTTTTGCTAATAGCTGTAATCACATGTCCATCCCATAGGTACTTTTATGAGAGCTACATGCAGATGAATGAGAGGAAACTGTGGTCCCTCACGAGGATTTTGGACCACCTGTCAAAGAAATAGAATTGTCTTTCTATCTATCTTCTGGGATTCATAGTAAAAGAAACACGAGCCAGAGTATACAAAGGTTTCTCACCTCAAGCTCCTATTTAAAACATTGTTCATTCAAATTGTGTTAGTGTGTAATTTTACATGATAACCTGATCATTAGAAGGCCAATTTTCTAATTTTAGTTAAACTTAAATATACAAAAAATAATAATGATAATAACAATAATAGTATAAATGATTAACAGGTGATGAACCAAGCTCTATGCCAAGAGTTCTCTGCGAATTATTTCACTGATACTCATAACTCTGTTATTTATCAAGAAATTGAGAATGAGATGCATTCAGTAATCTGTTCAAAATTGTCATTTATCAGTAGAAGTGTTGCTGTTGGCTAAATCCATGAGCAATTCTATAAGCAGAGGGTATTCTGCTATTTTCTCAGGAGAGGGAAGATGAAGCTTGGAAAGAGCAGGTGTAACCTGTAAATGTAATTAGTAATTGGGTCATTTTACACATGAGAAAAATAAACACGAAGAAGTTAAAGAGGCCAGTTATGTGTCAAGCTCATCAAAGTGAATCATCACAGAAATAGAAGATTTAATATACCTTGAATCCCCTGTCTTCATACAGATGAATCAGACTAGTTTCTCTGATTTGCTAAATTGAGTTAAGTATCTCTACATTAAGTCAAGAGTTCACAGAAAATAATTGTTCTCCTCCACCACTATATTTATATGCTGTATCTATGTTTATGTGTAGGTATATTAATAAACTTCACCTGATACGAGGTTCTTTGAATGTGGGTCATGACTGTTTCAAAAACTACCAGTAAACAATTCTTAAGTTCTTTATTCACTGCTTTAGTAATAATAATAACTGCTATGTGTCAAGCATTGAAATTCTTTACACATATTTACATATATTTTCATATTCAGTTTTCAGAACAACCACAAAAGGTAAGTTTCATTGTCAGCG
>NW_011892258.1:4590-6793 GCF_000151845.1 Pteropus vampyrus
TTTTCTTTCATCTGCACTCCAAGACAGGTTGTTGTGTTGTTGTGTTGTTGTTTTAATCATGGCTGAGAGTTCAAATTTCTCCTCACCTGGTAAATTGCTTAATGATCTGTAATATGATTTCACCTTAGAGACAAATAGACGTCACTCAGGAATTAATTAGCTAAAGATTTTTAATATTTTCTAAAAATCTAACCTTTCATTTTAATCGTTCTTCAGCATTGTAATGGGGCGGGATATACCATTATAATATATCCCCAAGAAAAATAAGTTGGGTTTTAGTATAGTGGAGTTTCACAGTAGCAATTACTGTCCATGCTCCACGTACACTCTAAGTTTCATTAGCTCTGATGGCCATGCCATATCTTTACAGCAAAAATGAGATTATGCACATAACTTAGCCCAGACACAGGTTAAAATAGTCACTAAGAACTGCCTTGCACATCACTTCATATCTCCAGACACTTCAGTGTAAGCAATTTTGCCACATTCTGTGTGACATATAATAAGAGCATCATGAATTGGCTCTAAGCTACTGTGCATGAAATCCCACTATAATTAATTAGTGTTGTTATAGCGGCACCTTTTATAGTATTGCTTGACACCCAAAGGATGCGGCAGCACGAGGTAAGCCATCTAAAAAATAATTTTGTCAATTTCATCCTCAACTATGCTATGCTACTATCTTTTTGCCCTCTTTATTTTAATCATTTTTTTTTTCTCTCAATTTGGATCTCTCCTTTTTCGCTCGAACTGAGTAGTCAAACCTCAGCACAGCAGCAGGTCTTAATATCAGTTTTCTTGCATAAATATTGAGAAGCTAGCACTAGTTTTCTGTCAGGCAAAACAAACACAGTATTTATTTCAGTTAAAATAAACTTTTTTTTTTTTATTTGGCGTGATTGCGTACAGCATGGAAACAGCATGCCGCATTTGACTACCAATAATTCTTGCCCTGCATCCACAGTGCACCGTTAGGAGAAAAACGGTATTATTTTTCTTAGAATCTATGAGACTAGCTACATTCGTTAGCATATTTGTAAATTAAAAAAAAAATCTGAGTTGAAAAGGGACTTATAGGTCACTTAGTATGGCCCCTCTAATTTATACAGTGAAAGACAGAGAAAAGAAAATATCAAAAACTGGAATAAAATAACCACAGAACTGGGACGTTAACCGAGGCCTCTACATTCCCTAATCAATGTGCTTTACACCAAATTACAAGCTGCCGCCTGTTACACACTTCTAACACACACGGCATCCTGCTTAAAGGCGTGCAATGAATTTAAGGAAAGCTCGGTGGCAAGGCTGGCTTATGTGCATGGCAGTCTTGTTGGTTGGTGGAAAAAAGGCGGTGCTAGTGACCCGATCGCCAGATACCTCTTTATATACTAGGGCAGAATGAACTTCAAGTGAAATTGAACTTGACGGAGAAAAGAAAGTCTGAACAGGGAGGCGCATAAGGGGAGTATGGCTATGAGGGAAGGGTAGAGGTGTTGGGATATTAGGAGTATAATGGAACCCCAGAGAAAGGAAACAAGTGGGTGATGGCCAAACCCACGTCGAGGAATCTGGGAAGACGCAAAGCTCTGCAATTCAGCCGGCAGTCAGGATCCGGGAGCTGACGTAAAAACGGCATCCTTGGAAACAGGGTTTGGAGAGGCAGCGGCAATAAAGCAGCAATGACGGAAACAACCTAGCAGATGTCCTCGCAATATCAGGACCCAGTAACATGTCAGAGCTCTCTGTACAGCGTTGACAGAATCGGCTTCATAATTTTGGACTCTTTGTCCATGAAAATAGTGGGCTCCTTATTCAATCATTATAAAGAATTTCCAGATGACAACAGCAGAGTATTAAAACATCTGTGGGGCCCTTCAAAGTGAAGGGAGGTTGGGAAGTTGACATATGCATGTCATAAAACTACTTGTAGCTAGAACTCTGGATGTGACTTTGATTTCGCCAGTTAGCTGTATTCATAATTGACTAAAAAGGGAGAAGTCAAGCCTAGGCTTTTGGCTATATCTACTAGCAAGCTCTTTGACCTGAGTTCCTTGAACCAAAGCTATGGGTATTTGATCCCCTGGAAGATCATTGTTAAATTGTACTAGGTGTTATTACAGGAGCTTCAAACTAGAACCAACTACATCAACCCTCCTAACAATTGTGCGAGCATCTAATTCCCTGTCTAGAACTCTTTCAGTTT
>NW_011892258.1:9518-11544 GCF_000151845.1 Pteropus vampyrus
CCCAAGCACAGTTTCCAATTCAATAGGTCTAGATTTTTGCACCTAGAGGTTGTCATTTCTAATAAGTTTGCAGGTGATGCTGCTGCTGCTTTATGGAGACAACACATTGAGAACAATGCTCTAGAATATAGCAAGTGGTCAATCAATGCCACGACCTGCACGGCTAGAAGTGGGAGGTGGGGGAGCAGGAGGGTGATGGAAGGATGGAGAAAAACACAGAGACAGTATATACAGAAGCTGGGGCCAGGTGGGATGCTGCACTCTGCTAAAGATACAGTGACCCTAAAGCAAGCTCAGCATGTTTATTATATACTTTTGAAGGCCGAGGAGGGGGCGAGAGTCTTCTCAGGACTTAAAACTTGCTGGCAGCAGTAATTTCCCAAGGCCTGTCTGTACCCGGTTATCTATGCGAAACTAGAAGCAGCTGTCTGTTAACTGTTTCTCTCTGTCCTTGGCAGATTGCTACACAGCCAAGCATGGCTTTGCCAATGCTTCAGCAACAGGATCTGCAACACAGTCAAGCATGGCTTTGCCAATGCTTCGATCAGGTCTGGCTCAAATCTGCCTCTCTACAATCAATGTTTGTTGAATAAAACATTAGACTCCCATACTTGTGTGCCCCACATTGCAATTTTTTTTATTGCTGATGGTGGTTTTGATCAGTTTGATGGTCAACTGTAGTAACAGCTCTAAACAGTTAATTGTGAGAAGGCATTAAATTCATCCATTCTTTATGTGGGTTTCACAGCACCTAGTAAGATAATATCAGACCTCAGTTAGAGAAATAGATTTATGTACAGGATCAATAGAAAATTATAAAAATAATCCTCAAAAGACTATGAATTTCTTTAAAAATAGCCACAAAAGTTAATAAAATTAAACTTATAGTTTCCACACACTTGCTTTCACTAATGTGTTTCTAAATCGTTCCCCTATGAAACTTGAATATCAGGCTAGCAACACCTGCTATAAGTTTGTTGATTCTTGTTTACTAAGCAAAGCTCTTGATCTTTGCCTTTTGAACAGCTCATTTGGTAAGCAGAAAGAGAAAATGGAAGTTTTATTAGAGCAGTGCTAATATATTCATTGCTAACAAAGCCAAGAAAGTAAATCGCATTTCAAATTCTCCAATGAGAAGCCAATTGCTAAATATTCATTCTAACAATTAAAAAAAAAAAATACATTTACATAGGAATAGTAAAACTGGCCAATGATAATTATGCATAACCTGACCCAGTGGTTGAAATGATGGTATTCAACAAGCATAGACTATCGTACAAGACCTAAAATTAAAATTCCCATCAATTGCATTTCATTAGTATTATTAGTTCATTCGAAGAACTATAGAAAAAAATTAAACAAATTTTTGGAATTTCTAAAGAATTCTTCTTGAAAACTAAACTCATCTCTTTTTTGCTTTTTTAATATTTTTTTTTTCTGTTAAACCAATTTTACATTATGAATGAGGTTTCCATTAATTCTTACTTACTGTGAGTATAATTTACTGTCTGACTAAGAGCTGGTTTATTAGTTAAGTCTATGATTCTCAAACTGTGCTGCATCAGAATCACCTGGAGGACCTGTTGAACATAAAGTGTTGGGCCCCAGTCCGGGATTCTAATTGGGGGAGTGGGGGGCGGATATTTTGCATTTCTAACCAGTTCTCAGATGATGCTGAGGATGCTGGTACAGAGAGTTGGAGAAATATTCCCTGGTAAAATACAAATTAGGGCACTTTACTTCTTACTTTTCAGCTTATACAAATCAATCCATTTTTCAAGAAAAACAAAACAGAGAGTAAAATATAACTTAATTCTTTCCAATTATTTATAAATTCATAATTGATGCCAAATCACCATTTTTAACTGAAATTACAATTTTGAGTTTCAAAATCATGAGTCATGTTTCTGTAATTGTTTATCCCCAAAGAAGGGAAAAGCGTATATCTACAAAAATAACATTGTATTTTAATAATGATATTGATACATGCAAATGTAGTTATATAAACATAGGGATATTTTTTTTT
>NW_011892259.1:0-304 GCF_000151845.1 Pteropus vampyrus
GTAGGAGTTAACCAGGTGATGGGGGTAGAGAAAGGATGAAGGGGAATAGTGCTCCAGAGAGAGGGAACAGTAGTGAAGGTGGGCAGGGTGAGGGGAGGGGAAGCAGTGGTGTCAAGGAAATGAAAGGCCAGTTTGGAGAGCGTGTGGTAGGAGCTCAGGCAGGAGAGGAAGCCAGGGCTGGCCCTCGCAGAGCCCTGCAGGCCTTGCGGGGGCCTTACTCCTTCTCCCAGAGCAATGGGAAACCACTCGAGGCTTTAAACAGGGCGTACACACAGCAACTACATCCAGTGTTGCAATAGAGTAA
>NW_011892259.1:3119-3458 GCF_000151845.1 Pteropus vampyrus
ACATGGAGTCCATTGGTCTTGATCTTTTCCATCTCCAACACACATGCACACGCACACACACACACCCTCCGGATAGATAATAGTAACCAGAAGCATAGCTTATAGCTTAATGTCTGATTACACATAGTTAAGGAATTCATTCATTAGAGTAATGCGTGTAAGTCCCCAAGGGCCTGCTAAGGCTGCTGCCTAAGTTTTATCAGGTCATAGGCCTCCTTTATTCCCATCCTTTAACAAATACTGTATTGGCAAGGAACTTTGGACCAACCTCTGCTTAAAATATCAGTAAATTATAATAAAGCAAAATTAGGGGGCTTTCATGCCTCTGGGGTTTCCTTC
>NW_011892259.1:4368-6067 GCF_000151845.1 Pteropus vampyrus
AAACTGTCACCTTCATTTGTGGTGGAATTAATTTCTATGGAGCAGCTACATCAGGCTGCTCCAGGGATGGGTGGGTGGGTGGATGGTTGGTGTGGTGAGGCAGGAGGCTGGCTGGCCTTCACCGACATTCGCAGGGCTCCTTAGCACCTGGTGACGTGCGTTCTCCAGGGAGATGAGGAGATGCCTGCAGTCCCACTACCAGGTAGGCATGGGGGCAAAAGCTGAGGCTGGTAGTGGTAATAGCCAATGCGTGGGTCACAAATGACTAACTTAATGAATGATGAGCTCACGGAGGCAGATGCATGTGCTATGCAATGGGTTAAAACTCCACTTCTGATAATCGAATACTCCCCCTTATCTGTGGGGGATGTGTTCCAAGACCCCCCCCAAAAAAAGTGGACGTCTATAACCCCTGATAGCATTGAACCCTATAAATACTATGTTTTGCCTATACGTACATACCTATGATAAAGTTGAATTTATAAATTAGACACAGTAAGAGATTAACAATACCTAATAATAAAATAAAACAATTATAATAATATACTGTAATAAAAGTTCTGTGAATGGCTTTGGATCTATTATTAAGTAAAACAAGAGTTCCTTGAAGACAAGCACTGTGATACTGTGGCAGTCGATCTGATAACCGAGACGGCTACTAAGTGACTGCTGGGCGGGGAGCGAATATGGCCTAAATACACTGGACAAAGGAATGATTCAGGTCCCAGGCAGGACAGAGTGGGACAGCTCGAGATTTCACCACACGACTCAGAACGGTGCACAATTGATAACTTATGAATTTTTTTTTGGAATTTTCTGTTTAATATATTTGAACTGCAGTTGTCCTTGGGTCACAAGCCAGGCATAACGGGGGACTCCCATAGCACTGCAGTGTCAGTGAGGTCACTTAACTGCTTCCTGGTGATTAAGGGCAAGTTAGGGCTTTGTTTCAAGAGCTCTCTCTTGAGGCTCAGCTCCACCACTCACTAGCTGTTGACCTTGGACAGGCCACGGAACATCTCTAAGATTTGGTTTCATTTTATAAAAAATGAAGAAAATACTGGTGTCTGTCTCAAGGAGTTATGGCGAGGATTACATGAGTTAACTCGTAGCCCCAAATATGTTAACCACAGGGATGCTCATTATTATTATAAGGCCACTTGATAACCGATGTGTACAGTCAGCATGTACTCACCCTCGGGAAGGTCCCATGTTAGGGTCCTGGTCTCTTCGCCTCCGTCACGTACTGTCCTTGTCGTCACCAGCACGCCGTTCTCCTAAACTGTGGGGACAAGCAGGTGTTTTAAAATCCTCAAGTTTATTGGTTTTGTTTTGAATCTTTAGAGATATAATTAATACATTTTTTACCTTAATACATTATTAATTTGCATATAGTGGGTATATACAACATTAGAGGATTATGATACGCAATATGGTGGTTTCGGTGTCATAGTAAGTATGTCTCGTTAGAAAATAATTACGATGAATCCAGCTTTTGTACTAAGGACACTTTCTCTGTATAATACAAGAATGTGTGGATTGCTGTGGAAACAGGCAATAACTGGCATATTCTTCATAATGATCTGTCTCAAAAAATTTCTCTTGGTACAGCATTTGCCCTTTAAAACCCCCACGTAACACCCCCACGCACCTGGCTTCCCAGTTCTGGTTCTGTTCCCTCGAGCAAGCCCAGAATTTT
>NW_011892260.1:0-620 GCF_000151845.1 Pteropus vampyrus
AAGGGGGTCTAAGATAGGGAGATAGAGGGAGGGTGAATTGGGTAAAGGGGATCAAATATATGGTAGCTGAAGGAAACTGGAATTTGGGTGGAAAACACACAATAGAATATACAGATGTCAAATTATAATGTACACTTGAAAATTATATACTCGTATTAACCAATGTTACCCCGATAAACTTAATTAAAGTTCAAAAAAAAAAAAAAAGAATGAAAACCCTAAAGAGAAAAAACAAAGTTCATGCTTGATCCCAGCACTCAGAGATAACCACTGTCACATTATCATGTATATTCTTCTAGTTTTTCTGTGATCATATATACATATTCATTCATTTATTCATTCAACAAATACTTGAGTGTGTACGATACATATTTATATATGACATTTTAATTCACTGAATTATACAAGCAACATATAAATATGTTCTTGTGAAAAAACCTAAATTCCCTATTAATCAACCCCCTGTCTCAGAAAAATTCTCCCCATAGGAAGTTTGAAACCTATCCTCCCAGAAGTGTTAAAAAATATGGGTATGGAAAATATACAGCATTGTTTTAAAAATACAGATGGTATCACACTATACATATTAGTAGGAAACTTGCTTTTTCCATGCAGCAGTA
>NW_011892260.1:2695-5038 GCF_000151845.1 Pteropus vampyrus
TGGGCTCCCTTCCTCTCTGACCCGGCTGTTCCCACACACCCCTCCTACCTCAGGCGTGTAAACATAGGCTGCTTGGAAGCCTCCAGAAATAAACGCTCTTGCAACAAAGAGTAACAGAGTGAGCATATTTCTAGGGAGAGAAAAAAAGCAGATGAACAGGTATTTTTTCTGTCAGCTTTCTTCAGCAAAGTCCTATCTGCCCAGGCGGAATTTAGACCCCAGAAACTGGCAAAGCCCACCCCGCACCCAACACACATTCAGGCAAGCATGCAGGCATTCACTTCCTAGTGCCCTCTCTAAAGACCTGCTTTGTATAAGTTTATCATTCTCCAAAGCACCAGGCTAAGAGATGGAAACATCTGTGGTACCCAGGTTGGGGTCAAGGTTGGGAGAAGTGATGTAAATTATCTAAAGTCTAGGTAGGACCTAGTGAGGGCAGATGTTTAGCCAGGAACCAGCAGAACTAAAGAAAGTAAACTTCTATTCAGTACTTTTTTGATAATCCTGATCCCCAACCCTCTGTTCTATTGTTTCCATAAATGTCCCATAGTATCTACATTCCAGCATCTTAGCTGTATCTCTAGACCTTCCACAGATTCCTCATCAGGTTTGGCTCTTAGAAGTCAAGAGAGGCACGGGCCACTTCCATATTTTGAGCCTCTTGATAGATGGGAAAAAATGGAGAAATGCCAAAAGGAGATTATAAAACAGAACCTACTTGAAATATTTATATGGAACAAATGAATACTTTTAACCCATCCATAAACTAAACACCTATATGTACGATCTCATTGGGAGATGATGTCGAAAGTCTAAATGTGATGGTGTTGGAGGAAAACCCGGACCCCACCTCCAACAGAGGCCCCAACTCTGAGCCTGATCTTTTAGTCAGTTTTAAGGCAGCCAAGAGCCTTGGTTCCAGTGAGAGGCTGGATCCCTCAGATGACCCACACAGGGTGCAATCCACAGCCCGTACGCCTAAAGAAGCATTGACCATGCCCTAAGCAATAAGCCTGCTGGCCAGAGAAAGTTAGTTTCACAACCCACCTTCCAACACAGATAAACAGCAGGAGGCTGCAGAAAGAGAAGACGACGAAGCACAGAGCCATGGTCTTCTTGCGGCCCAGGCGGTCAATGATCCATAGAGTCACAAGGATACCTGGAAGGGAGCAGAAACACCATGGCAGGCAGCTTCTGAAGTGGCTCCCAACACGTCGCCTCCTGGTATTCACACCCTATAGAACCCCTCACCTCGAGAGTGGGTGGGACCTAGTGACTCACTTCTAATGACTAGAATACAGCAAAAGTGATGGCATGTCGCTTCTGAGATGAGGTTATAAAAGGCTGTGACTTCTGTCTTTTGGGGGGGCAGGGGAAGATATTCTCTCTCTCTGGCTCTTCTCATGCTCTTGTCTGTTGGCTACCTGGCAAGAAACTAAAGGTGGCCTCTGGCCAACAGCCAGTGAGAAAATTGAGGCCTTTGGTCCAATGACCCTGGAGGAATTGATTTCTGCCACCAACCCCGTGAGTGAGCACGGAAGCAGATCCTGCCCAGCTGAGCTTTCAGATGAGACTAAAGACCCTGGGCCAACCCCTCCACTGCAGCCTCGTGAGATATGCTGGGGCAGAGGACCCAGGCAGCAGACACCTGGGATGGGAGTCAGAAACACATAGGTTCTAAGGCCTCGTTTTTCCTCTAACTTGCCATGTGGTCCTAGGTTAGTCCCATGCCTTCTCTGACTCTCAATTTCTTCATCTGTAAAAATGTAATTAAATAAACATAACACTTTTTATCTCTGTAGAGGCAGTATAGCATAGCACTTATTATTGTTATTAGTAATTATTAAATCTGGGCAAAGTACTGTTACATAGATCATCTTGTTTAGTCATCAAAATAACTCTCTAAAAGAAATGCTATTAATAGCCCCATTTCCCACATTTATTCAGTCAATACATCAAGTGCCTACTGTGTGTCAGGAACTGTTCTAGGAACTTGGGATGTGTCCGTGAATGAAAACAAAGAACAATAAACATAATAAATAAAAAAGAATGATCTGAGTTTTAGAGAGCTTACATCATGGAAATGATGAGTGTTTGAAGTCATGGAAATGACAACCGGCAATGCTGAGGAGATTGACTCCAGAGTCTTTACTCTGACTTATTAAGCTATATGGGGAAAGGGTTTTAGAGGAAAAATAGTATAGTAGGGGAGTGAGAACTCTGGGATCTGGGGTGGGACCATGAGTCTGAGCTCCGGCAGCTGTAGAAAAAAAAGAAGCAGACTCTGGCTGCAAGGACAAAGTATTTCTTTGGGAGATCATCCAAGGAAATATCAATAAAAGA
>NW_011892260.1:8523-10997 GCF_000151845.1 Pteropus vampyrus
TATAATGGCAGAGCTGTAGGGCCCACCAAGCCTAAAATGTTTACTATCTGGCCCTTTATAGAAAAGAGTTCCCAGCCCCTGCTTTATAACATTCCACTAGATCCTCTGTTTTGCTAAAGCAGGTCCACTGTTAAGGGCATGTGATTCATGCTCAATCAAAACCAAACCCCAAGTCTACAACTGAGCCGCTTCCTCAGAGCAGTTAATTTGGACTCTCCACATGCCCCAGTGAGATGTGACTCCACCATCTCATTAAATCCTATGCCAATAAACAAAACTATTAACTAAGATTAAAGAGGCTTAATATGAAAAAGATAATTGGATAAATCCTTCAGACAAGAAATGACTTGATCCCTTTATCCCCCATTCTGAGTTCAAGGCCAGGAATCCAGTATTCTCTTAAAGACTGAATGCTTTGAAAGCCCAGACATCTGCATATAGACTTTGCTTTTCATTCGTCCCTTTTGTTCAGTGGTTTCCACCTCCAGCTGCACAATAGAATCACCTGGGGAGTTTTTAAAACCCATTTATGCCTGGGCTCCACCCCCCAGAGATGCTTATTAAAATGGTTTGAGCATTGTTTAACTGGCACTGGCATTGTTTAAAAGCTCCCCCATGTGATACTGTTGTGTGGCCAGGTTGAGATCCAACCTGGTTCTCAAATTTAATGTGCACATGAGAATGCTGCACAGGGTCATAGCCCTCAAACCCAGTGCTGTGCTTCATGGAGCTTCCACTGCCGTGTCGCGTCTATTACGACAAGATTGTCCAGGTTTCTACAGAGAGTCTTGGAAACCACAGCCCAGATCTTCTATGCTCAGATTTTGCAGAAACTTTCTGGAGTTTGTTGGGCCAGCACTACTGGGGTAAAAGTCACTGGGATTTGTGCAAAGCCAGGCCCCGTAAGGACAGAACCTGGGGTGGGAGTGTGTGTGTGTGACTGTGTGTGTTGAGAGTATGGGTGGTTAACTGATAAAGAGGGCTTCCATACTCACTGCTGCAGACATCTCCTGCCTGGAAGAGCTCTGTTGTGAGCAGAACTAATCCATAGTAAGAAAATGCATTGGAAAACCTGCCAGGAAGAAGGCAAGAAAGGTAAAGCAATGATCAGGGAAATGCAAGTCCCCTTTCTCTATACCCTTGAGAAGGACTTGCACCTAATCAGCAGTGACTCCTCTTTTCGTCACTGGCCGAGCTGGGCTTTGGGGACTTTCCTGGGGCCCTTGAGCAGGAAGATGGCAGGTACAAAGCAGAGTGATATGATAAAGGGAAGTGATCCTGTGTCCTTTGAAAAATCAAGAACTGTATTATATCACGGTCATGCCACCCCAAGGCTGCTCACTCAACTGGCAGTGGGGGAAGGGATTGAGAACCAAAATTTGGAAGAAAACAGTGTTGACATCTGTCAGAGCTTCTGGGTTGAGTTGGCAAACTTGGGTAGAGAAGAAGAGGGAAAAGCCTTAATAATATACAGAACTGGGCTCCAGCTCTGCTGCCACATTTCCTGAGAGATAAATCAATGCGCCAAGCATTTATTAAACACCTGCTATGTGCTCAGTATAATTGTAGAGTCTGAAGAGTTCTCTAGAATTTCAGATCAGAATAATACATTTAATTAAATTCCTGACTATCACAGTAATGTAGGGAGGAGGCAAGAGAACTAAAATGTTAAATCAAGCTATACTCAGAGACTGCAATATGCTGATCATCCCTACGGCCCGACTCCAGGAAAGCTACAGAACAAAGAAAAATTTCTGCTGGGCTTGCTAAACAGGAAAACAGAGTCTTTAAGTCCACCCGACACAAAATAAAATCATTCATCCCCTATGGCTGAAACTACAAGGAACCTATGGAATTGCCAGCAGGCTTTTCATGCTACATATTCTTACCTTTTCTTGCTACCTGCTCTTATCCTTTCACACTGTATGTCCATACCATCGAAGGAAAATGGGTAAACAGTCTTTAAACTGTAATTCATAGAAACTAAGAATGATATATAAACTGAATTTCCTGGACATTCAGGGTCCCTCTCAGTGTCTTTTTCTCGGTCCTTTCTCAGTATCTTTACTCTGTCACTGTCTCTGTTTCTCTGTGTCCCTCTGAGTCTCTCCTAGGCTCTCTCACGCTTTATGCATTACCATTTCTCTGATAAACTTTCTCTGATAAACTTTCCTTTTGACTCGCGGGCGTTTGAATTCTTCCTTGCGTTCAGCTAAAAACTCTCAGTGGAGAAGGGATTGAGTTTCCTCCACTCAGGGGAATTTGCTCTGTCCTGCATCGTCGGGAACCAGAATACTCAAGTTTGTAGGACAAGACTGTCCTCATCCTGTATAGTACAGTATGTGGAAACTCAGTCACAATCAGACACTAATGATTAATTTCTTTGGGTTACAATATGAACCGGCAAATTTAGTGATTTCTGTAGTGTGCTAAACTTAGTCTCTACTTAATTGCTTCGGTATTTGAGTAGTGTT
>NW_011892261.1:0-905 GCF_000151845.1 Pteropus vampyrus
GAGAGCCAGAGGGAAGACAGAGTCATCAGGGGCATCATTTCATAAACTGTACAAATGTCTAATCATAAAATAAAATGCTATAAAAAAACCATAAAATAAAATGCTATAAAAAACTAATCATAAAATAAAATGCTATAAAAAAAAAAGATACGCAAATAACCACTAAGCAAATGAAAAAAAGAAAGAAAGAAAGAAAGAAAGAAAGAAAGAAAGAAAGAAAGAAAGAAAGAAAGAAAGAAAGAAAGAAAGAAAGAAAAGAAGAATCCCAAGAAGAAAAGGACAGAGTTGCTCTGTGTCAAACGAAACTTGCAAACTCGCCCCCGGGCATGCGGGGGCTGCTGGTCGTGCATGCCAGCGACAGGAGAGAGGGCTTTCCCGTGGATCTGTGCTCGCACTTCGCACAAACCATCTCTCATCGGATCCCTGAAGCTCAGACAGGCAAGAGGTGATGGCAGCTTGTGTCAAGGGGTTGCCAATGGGTGGCTTTAGGATATGGTTCAGAAGTTAGGCCAACAGAACTTGCTGATGAATCAGACATGAAGGTGGGAAAATGTAAGCAATATTCACCCTCCGTGGTCATCACGTAGACGCCATCAGCTAAGCCTCGTAAACACCCCAGTCCAGCGCCGGGTATCTAGAAAGCCCTCCATCGGTGTGCCGAAGGGGAAGACAGATGGCCGTGCCAGGGGTCTTCTCAGATCCGGACACAAGAGGGCTGAGGGGGTCTGCAAAGAGGTTACAAGAGGTCTGAAGAGAAGGGGGCTCTGGACGGCGGAATGTTCTGGCACAGTAGCTGGTGTCGTGGGAAGGCTGGTACTCCTTATTCTGGGAAACGCCTCTCTTTCCCAAAGCTCAGGCTGCCGACAAACAGGGCGGCAGCACCCCAGATACCAAGACAGCACCCC
>NW_011892261.1:3765-4660 GCF_000151845.1 Pteropus vampyrus
AGGTTGATGTAGGTCACAGTGAAAGGCAACACTGGAGAGCTATTTGGAAGTAAATGTCAGCGGCTCTGAACGCCAAGGCGAAGGCTGTGAACTTGACCCTGCAGACAGTGGGGAGTATCTGTAGGCTCGTGGGCAGGTGTGGACGTGGACAAAGTGATGAATGGGGACATCACCTGACAACCAGGCCTGGGTAAGACCGAGGGAGGCGAAGCCAGGATGAGGCGCTGGTGGGAAGGTGCTGCATTTTGAGGAGCACCCTGACCCCATGCCTGTTCTGGCCCTTCCCACATCCCTCCTCTACAGGCCGCCAGCACGCAGCATCCCATGTCCCGCCGGCCCCTCTCAACCCTCTGCAACCCCTCCCCACCCTGCTCTGCCTGCCTATTGGGTCTGTGGACACTGCTTCTCTTATTCAAAAGGAAGGAGCTGCAGAAGGTCCACCCCACGGCCGGGGCAGCCTGCCATGCATAATATCTCTCCGTTGTTTTGAATTAAAGATTGAGTAATAGCTATATTCTGGAAGATTTACCCAAGTCCTCCCCAGCAGTGGACTTGGCTCCTGAAGAAATAAATGCTGACTTGCCTGGGGACACGCAAGCCAAAAATATTAAAGAGAGAGGATCTTTAATCGAACATCTGACATTGGGTCAGGCGTTCTGAAAGATTCTGAGAGTTGAGGGGGAAATCTGACAGACACCCGCCTTCGTGGGGCTCACAGACTTGCAGGGGAGATGGATGTTGGACAAATGCTTACATTAAAGTGTGTGGACAGCCATTACGTGGGCGATGCGCAAGGCTATTGGGCACACACATTCTCTACTTCAACACAGATTTGCTGAACACCTACTATGTGCCAGTTACTGTTTTAGGCCCTGGGAATAGAGCAGTGAACAAA
>NW_011892261.1:6320-8203 GCF_000151845.1 Pteropus vampyrus
AATTACAGTGGTATACAATAATATTATATTAGTTTCAGGTGTACAACATAGCGATTAGACATCTATATAACTCACAAAGTGATCACCCCAATAAATCTAGTACCCATCTGACACTGCACATAGTTATTATAATATTACTAACTACATTCCGTATGCTGTCCAGCTGGTTATTTTTAAGAAACAAAAGACTCGGAAAGGAACTTTGACCCTCGCCTTTCCCTGTCTAAGGAAATTAGGGTAGAAAAACGTGATTAAAGATTGGCAGTAAAACTACATGTGGCAGAGAGAGGAATCGCACTAACGAAGCTTGTTTATTAGACACCTTTCCACATCCCACTGTTCCGGGTGGCCCTGCAGGAATTTGTCCTGTGAAGCCCAGACGCCTGCCTCCCTCTCCCTACTCCGCAATGGCATAGAAGCTTTCCTGCCTGGTTTGTCCTCCGGTCCAACTATGTGCTGATGGAACCCCCATACGTACATAGGTAATAAATGTGGTTATTTTCCCCTGTTAATCTGTCTCATGTCAATTGGATTATTAGACCGGCCAGAAGAACTTAGAAGGGTAGATGGAAAACTATTTTTCCTCCCCTACAGGGGGAAGTCATGTCACATGGTGGAACTGGTGGCCGTGAGTGTGAGGCAAAGACGCAGAGGTGGGGAAGAAAACAGCTTGGTGAAGGACACGGTATAAAGTTGCACACAGTTGTGTGACGGCATTTAGTGGGAGGGACCCCGATCTATTCCAGGCTGTGCAGACAGCACAATTTCTCTCTGATTGCCTTCCTCCCGTCTCCTTGGGAGGCCAGGTGAAACAAGACTTCTGGACTCTAGTGAATTCTTACACCTGCCCATTGG
This sequence comes from Pteropus vampyrus, assembly GCF_000151845.1. NCBI lineage: Eukaryota > Metazoa > Chordata > Mammalia > Chiroptera > Pteropodidae > Pteropus > Pteropus vampyrus. The sequence continues at coordinate 7,176 of NW_011892261.1, forward strand.
TGGGGTGGCCTCGGACATACTGCTGGATACCTTATGCCCCAGTTTCTTATGCAATATGGAAAGTATAAAAGCTATTTTAAGAATTGTAGTAAAAATCAAATGAGGCCACGAGCGTGAGGCATTAAGTTCTGACATCCAGTAGGTGTTCAATGAACAATTATTCCTTCCCACCCCATCTTCTTGGCGGCCCCAGCCATCAAGGCTGCCCTTTATTCCTGCAGAGCACAGTCAGCTCTGGGGAATGTCTAAATCCCAAGCGGCCACTGGTACAGGTGTCAGATGTGACCCCTCCCACTGAAATCCTGTAAGCAGCACTTTTTCAAAACTCAAAGGTGTGGATGGAGAAGCTTCAGCCACTTTGCCTAGACACGAAAGGCTTCATCGGGTGGGCAAAACCATTCTTGCCGTAGGGACATTTGCTATGACACTGTGTCACTGAAAGGAAGCCTCTGGCCCCGGGATCAGGGCTGAACCTGCAAGGCACACATGAGTGAGAGCCCTGGAACGTTCCTCCACAAAAGCGTCATTGTTAGTGGTCATTTACTTGGTTGCTTCTTCCCTTCCTTTTAAGTCGTCGCTTTCAATCACCTGTGATTTAAGTAAGATTCTTCCCACCTGGAGATTCCAGATGTAGTTATACTCTAGACAGACCTTTTAACCACCTAGAAGAACGTATTTTCACAGTAAATCAACAACTACCTGAAATTTATATTTTTAAAGATCTCTGATGATCTCTCCAGTGGGTCTTGAACTATACAGTCCCAGATAGCCCGATGTTGTTTTTGATTGCAGGTAACTAGGTTTCGAATATAGGCACCAAGCCCCTAGCCAGGTACAGCCTACACGAACACACAGGACCCTGTAGTGAAGATATCGCTGGAGCCGCTGGCATCTGTCATCCCACCTCAAGGTTCCGTGTGTCCCATCGAGCCCACGAAAATCGTCACAGAATTTCCACTCCCTTCATTCCAGCTAGAAACACTGCTGGGAGCTCTGCACACAAAGTTGTCCGCGTGCCGGTGGCTCTG
>NW_011892262.1:0-444 GCF_000151845.1 Pteropus vampyrus
TGTCACATCACTCAGCCTCGCTGGGGTGGTTCCTGTGTGTGAAACTAGCGTGACGAAAATGGCATTATTGCTTTCACAGGGTTCTTGTGAGTCTCCAGGGAGATCGTGCACTTGAACTCGCCCTATGGAGGCCCGCTCTTACCAGTGGCAGAGCCAGGAGGAGATGCCAGGCTGGAAATGAAGCCCGCAGCCTTTCCTACCACCCCGCACTGCCCTCAGGGGGACCCAGTGAATGAATATACCTTCCCAAGGGCCAATGGACACAGGCCATCTGTCTGCTTAGAGACCCTTTCTTGTCCAAAATCAGATGCGGGTCATAACACTGCCATTGTGTGACTAAGTAGTTAGTGGGTCGGGAATTCAGGCAAGGCTCGGCCTGCTGCTGTGGCTGCAGGTAGAGGAAGTGTTGTCAGCAGAGAGGAGAGAAATTTTTTTTTTTTTTTT
>NW_011892262.1:1172-5885 GCF_000151845.1 Pteropus vampyrus
CCCCGCCTTCTGCATTACCCCATCCCTCCCGACACTTTACAAACAGGAATTCACCTTCCAGCAAAAGCACCCCTTGGGGGAAACACGAAGGCTCTGAGCCACTGAGATGCCTGCGGAGCATCCCCTAGGGCCTGTCACCTCCGAGTCTCATGCATGTCAGACAGGCTGTGTCATCGGTTCCCCGTGTGTCCCAGGCTCTGAGTACTGCTTCCGAGCAGTGGAGGCAGCTTGCAAGTCCTCAGTGTCTCTTCACACACTTGGAGTCAGGACAGCCAGACAGTGCAAAGACTTCTGTGAAACCAGATGGGGACTTGGAGCCTGGGTCATGAGAGTCTCAAGATAGCTCTACCCACTCCTGACGATGGCCGTTCGTGCCGGGCCGGTTAGGACAGGCGAGTGGAGAGAAGAGCGTGTGCAGTGTCACAGGGCGGAAGTGCGGGCTGCTCTGGGGTTCAGGCCAAGCTCCACGAGGTGGAAGTGATAATATTAACGCCTGACACTGTGTAATGCTTCATAGTTCAAGAAATACTGTCAGCAGCTCGATGTAGCCAGTTTTTTGGAGCCAAGACACTTGGATTGGGATTCTCTGTCCCAGTTGTTCAAACCTGGGCAAATCACTTAACCACCCTGAGCCTCGATTTACTCACATGTGAAATGGCGACAATGACTCCTGCCTCACAGGCTAGTTGTGAACCCTGAGAAAATGCCGGCGAACACATTGTTCAATTGCTAAGCGCTGACAGCCGGAGGCGGCCATTGTGGCGGTGACGCCTCGCCTCCCTCCATACTCAAGTCTTGATGCTCAAGAGCCTGACCTTACCCAAGGAGGACAAACGAACTTTCAGTTTTCCATTTTTCTTTTCTACAGAAGAAAGCAGATGCCACTCTCTGGCTTACCTTCACATCTTGGACGCTCCCTGTTGCCAGCAGCACATGTGGGTCCCGGGACTCTGGATGCTGCTGCCCATTTCTAGGAGGCCTGGTGGAAGCCCCCAGCCCCGAGAACTCGTCCTGAGGGAAGACAGGGTAGAAGGCAGGGTTTAGGGCGGCTGTCGGAGGCAAGGGGTGGCTTCTCGTACCTCTGGGGAATCCTAGCAGGAAGGCCGATAGGCTCAAGGGATTAAAGGACTCCCCGAAGCGCTCCCTGTGGAAGACAGGACCCCCACGCCGAAGCCCACACGGGGTCCAGGGGCCCTTCTTGGGGTCCGGGACTGCTGGGCGGTGGACACCTCCACAGGGGCTGGGAGGAAGGCACAGCAGGAGTGGCGTGGGCACACAGTGCTGTCCTGGCCGGCAATGAGACACCCTGTGAACTCCCAGAAATATGGTCCCCTGAAGTCGGGGTCCCACGACAGCAGGTAGAGGCAGCAGCACTGTTCGTCCTGCGGCCGTGATGCTCCTCAGCACGACGGAGGCTCGTGGGAAGCAGTCACCAGGAAAAGGCCCGAGCTCCCTGGCAGGGCTCACGAAGCGACCGGCCCCGCCTGTCCTTCTCGGCACCGCCGCTGTCCCGCGCCCTCCCCGCCCGGCCCTGCACCAGCTCGGCTTCCTCTCCAGGGCCCAGCGGACTGCTTCACCAATGCGGGTGGAAAACAGGGATGAAAAAATGAGCGGACAAGTGGAGAGGGTGAGGGGCTCACCCGGGACCCCCCAGTGTTCAGCCTAGGCCCCCAGCCGCCGGCATCAGCTGCCCTTCTCCCTCCCCGGAGGGATGGCGGCCGCAGACACTCGGCCCCACGCGGCCTGTGTCCAGCTAGCACACTCACCTTGCCTGGGGCCGCCTGCCCCTCACAGGGACCTCAGCTTCACAGCGGCCCTGGGCATCGCTGGCCACTCCCGAGCCCACCGGGCGCTCTTTCTGAGCAGGACTGAGTCTGCTCAGATGCAAGTCTCCTGCGCAGGCGCCTCCAGGTGCGACGGGTTTCGCTGCCCGTTGGGATCACCTGTGGCGCTGTGAAAACCACCAAGGCCCAGGCTTCACCCCACGGCAACTGTGGGGGTGGGGCGCAGGCATGGGTTGTTTTTAAAACGCCCCAGGTGACTCCGAGATGCTGCCAAGTTTGGAAAAAGGTGACTGAGGGAACTTAAAAGAAAGCTCCAGGCCCAAGCCTCAGGCCAAACCAATGGACCTAGGCTCTCGGGGTGCCTGGGCAACCTGGCTTGGTTCTGGTAGGTCTCCAGGTGATCCTAATTGTGCACCGGGCGAGAAGCTCTGATGAAGCCCAAAGCGCTCATCTGCCCACGAGGAATCTGCAGCTCGGAGAGGTCAAGGTACTGGCCTGAGTACATGTAATAACGGCGAGGCAGGGACATGAATCCGGCTGCAGAATCCCAAAGCCTAATCCAACGTCCTTCCTATCACACGGTAGACGGCCCAAGGTCAGGGATTGGCACATTTGGTCAAGAGAGGTAGCAAGATCACCTTGACTTTAATCAGAGACCTTGCACGAGGACACCACTCCCTTCCCTGGCCTTTATCAAACCCAAAGGGCCAAGTCCTTCAGAGAGACATCGCCCACCTTCCCAGAAACGGATTCAGAGTTCTTGATACAGACGATAATAAGACACGAACTAGGACGGTGTAAAAATCTAGAAGAATCGTACCCAGAGGGAATTTTCCGGGCCTCGCACACCCTGTACTCCCCTGGGAACTGCAGAGGGTTTCTGTGCCTCTTGCCCCGATTCACAGCACAGAATGTTCTGAGCATCATGGCTTTAAAGAGAGACAGCCTTGAGCTCCCCTCCAGCTCCACCACCAAGTGCTGAAACCAACATTTTGAGTGCCTATAAAACCCCAGCACTGTGCTTCCATGTCCTTGGCCTTTCAAAGCCCAGAAGACTCAGGCTGGGCTCATTAATGCCCATTCTGCAGACGAGAAGACGAGAAGACGAGGGCACGGGCAGGTTAACAGCTTGCTCCAGATCACCTGGGCAGCCGGCGAGGGAGCTGGGGTCTAAACTCAGGCTGCGAAGTCTGTGCTTTCTCTCCCGGCGCACTCTGCCTCCCAATATGCGCCTCACCCAGTTCACTTCAGTCAGCTCTGAGCTCTTCCTCCTGTGTCAAAAATCCTCCTTGTCTTTTGAGACCTCAGTCACTGGCTTCCTGCCCTTGTAACCCAATCCGCAGCCAGGATTCAGCCTGGGCTGCCTGTCTCCTCTATGGCACCATCTCTCACTTTTCTTCTTGACCCCGGGGTACCCAGCCCATGGCAGGAGCCCAGACGAGTGTGGTGGCCTCTACGACCACCAAGGCCCCAGAATTCTCCAGCCCTGTGAGGAGACATACCAGGTGTCAGGGTGGCAGAGAACTGGCCCCATTCTGCCCTACCCAAGATCCGGCCTCATGGAGTGTCTGCTTCGATTCAAGAGGTCTCCTTCCCAAGAGACTGCTTTCGGCTCCAAAAAAAAAATAACGAGGGGGAAGTCACCACAGCTACGATCGGCTTGGCATGAACTTACTATGGGACAGTGGACTGGCACTTTAATTTTATACGACATTTTTATTCCTAGCATAACTTTACAATAAAATTAAAGGAATGTGAAGGAAGAAAACACTCCAACGCATAATCTTACTTACTTTTACTTTTCCCTCCCCAGGACTTTTTAAAAACAATTGTTTACATTTGTGCCTCTTTCCAACCTTTACTCAAGAGATATACACATTTTTTTACTTAGTTTTAATCAGCATTTTCTAAACAATTTTGTGTTCTGCTTATTTTACTTTGAAGTAGTTTAGAAACATGTTTCCATACTCTCATCTACACATTCTAATGTCCATAGTCTTCTGTCGCATTTTTTTGTGCCATAGTCACACTGTTCCCCAACAGCTGAAGATTAAGGGTCATTCGATCAATAACTGTGGGTTGACCATCCTTGTCCGTACGTTTCCCCTGGGGGGCAGGGAAGCCAGGACTGTTGTGTGTGGTAGGGGGCTGGACGGGGTGGGCAGGACGGGAGGGAGCTCAGCTTCTGCCTCGGCTGCGTCTGCACCAGCCGTTTCTGAAGCAGGCTTCCCAGCCACCAGCTTGGAGGCAGCAGAGTCATAGGCGTCACTAGCAAATTCCGCACTGCCTGTGGCTCTGAAGACCTCGGTCTTTTCCCCTGCCTGGATCTGTGAAACTTGACCTCGAGGAGCCCTGGCAAGGAGCCCTCCTTACTGAGAGCTGCTGGATGCTCAGCAGTGCGTCTGTGTGCGTGAGCGCTGGGGTGGGGATGGAACGCACTAAACACAGTGATGCATCCACTGCATACGTGCCATGTGCCGGATGCCAAGTGCTTCACGTAAATGACCGTATTGCATCCTCTCACGCAGTGAAGCAGGTGTTTGGCAGACGAGGGCCTGGGGCCCAGGAAGGATGTGCGCCCTCGCGAGGTGCTAGCAGGTGGCAATCACGAGGCTCTAACCCATGGACGTCAGAGTCACCTCGCTCCCAAACCCTAGTCTCGACACAACGAAAACCGTCCTAACCCAACAACTTTGGGAAGCGGCTGGGACTTTGGGGCTGACTCTATCCCGTACCGCAACCCAGGCAGGAAGAGGGGCTGAGATGGTGGGGCGGTGGCAAGGTGGCAGTGAGGCAGGAGGCAGAAGCTCCCGGGAGAACCGAAGAAGGCAAAGGGCTTAGTCTACGCAGGGCTTTCCCCTAGATGCCCAAGAGGGTTACTGACCCCTCGCAATTACAGGCGTCATTTTCAACGTGCACGCTGTGCCTC
>NW_011892263.1:0-667 GCF_000151845.1 Pteropus vampyrus
AGAAAGAGGGCCAGAGGGTTGGGGGAGGAGAGGGGGAAGGTGGGCAGAGAATGACTCAGGAACAAGTACAGGAGCAAGAGCGGGGAGCGGGGGTCCAAGCCAGCGAGAGAGACACAGAGGCTGGGGAGAGGGGCGAGGAGGCGGCCGATTCAGAGAGCCAGGTAAGGGGGGGAGAGAGAACGGACAGCAGAGAGGGAGGGAGAGGAGAGAACGGGGATGGAGCCGCTCAGTGCTACAAGAGAGAAACCGAAAAGGAGAGAAAAAAGAGCGCTGGGGAGAATCAGTAAGAGAGGGGGGGAGCGTGAGACAGAAAAGGCTGGGAGCGACGGGGGACAGACTGGGCCACGCACGCGTGTACACACGCACTGGGCAGAGGGGCGCAGAGAGAACCGAGTCAGAGCTGAGCGGCGCAGTCTAGAGACAGGCAGTGGTTAGGGAGAGCCTCCGAGGAGAGAGGGCCATCTAGGGAAAGGGCAGTCGGATGGGACTCGCTGGGGCCCGAGGCGGCCAGGCCCCTCCCCCTGAGCCCCGCGCCCCCTCCCCGCATCTTATCAGCGGCGCACCGGCGGGTGGTGGCCTTGGGCGCGAGGCGGCGGCGGCGCAGCCTTATTGCAGGTGCGCTGGCGCCGCTGAGTCTGCAGCGGCCGCTCCATGGCCGGCCGGGTGG
>NW_011892263.1:1172-3318 GCF_000151845.1 Pteropus vampyrus
AATCCACCTCCTGCGAAGCCCCAGACGTGGTGCCCAGGCTGCAGAGAGAAGCCAGGAGTCCTGGGCATGGCTGCTGACCACACTTGGAACGCTCGAGTCAGTTCCCTGCTCAGTGTCTCATGTTCCCTGCCTGAGAGTAAAACAGGCCATGAGCCCCACTCTAAGCCACCCCTGTCTTCCCGCACCCCCACCTCCGCCCCGGGATGCTGAGCTCCCCAACTTCTGGAGCAGGGTTGCTGTACTCATAGTTGGGAGCCAGCCTGATCTGTGTTGCTATCTGGTTCCATCTTTAAGAGTCATGTGCGTGACCTGGGGCCAAGTCACGTGACTTTCCCAAGCTCCGTTTCCTCTTCTGGCTCAAGGCTCTAATAAAAGTGACTCCTCAGGCGTTGTCGTGAAGACGAAATGGGGTGCTCTCCGGGTAGAGTTGCACCACCCCGACCTCCTTAATGCAGGGAGGAGCTTGTCGACAGCCTCCGGCTACCCATTCTGGTTCTGCCCCGGTGTTCAGGCTCCTGCCGGGCGGCCCCCAGCGGATGAGGGGTCAGCGGGGACTCCTATGACGAGCAGTGCTGCTCAGGCCTTCCCCGGCGCCTTTTCTCAGACCTGTGGTCTCAGACCGCCCCTGCCCCTCCTCCCGTCCCTCTCCCTTCACCCTCGATCCTTCCCTGGCATCCCCAGAGAACTCTTTGACCGTCTGATTCCATCTAGGCATCCGCTTCCCAGAAGACCTAACCTGAGTCTAAATAAGTTCATTTGTAAACGACTCATAAAGTCCCCAGTAGGTGTCAGGCGCTATTATTAGCACTGTTATTATTCTGTATTTTCTACTGTCAGCCTTCTGACTGTTCTGAGCGATGGAGCCCTGTCTTCCTTTGCGTCCTATTCTCTCTCCATTCTGCAAACACTTAGAGACCCTCTCAGGTGCCGGGCTCCAGACTTCTGCTGAATTGACAAAGCTCATACACAACCACTGCCCCAGCAAGGGAGACGGAGAAGAAACACATTACAACGCAGGGTGGTAAGAGTATGGATCGGGGGAAGCAGCCTGCTAATGGCAGCACCAAGGAGGGGTGCTTAACCTATCTTGCAAGGTTAGGAAGGAGGAGCAATCAAGGAAGGCTTCGTGGAGGAGGTGACATCTGTGCTGAGTCATGAGGGATGAGTGGAGTTATTTAGATAACCTGGTCGGAGGGGAGCATCTATACCCAAATACGTCAGGCAAATGACGTACAGACCTATAGTAGGACCGGCAGGGAATTTGTCTGTCTGGAGGGGTGGAGAGTCTTTGTGGAAAGGATGACGTGTGATTTATTAAAGTAGAGTAAACACGATGGCAGTGTTGCCTAGCGGTTAGATGAGGGGGACGGTCCCAGACTAAACTGGTCACCAGAGCCAAGCATGTCAGGGAAGGGAGGTGGGCAAGGGTGGGCGGTTCACCTAACAGGACCTGGGAAATAGCAGTCGGATAGGCCAGATTTTTTGATTTTTCCAAGAGGAACTGACATTTGCATGGGAAATTTTCCATTTCCTTTGTCTTGACTACTTGGTAATAAAGTATTAAGGAAACTATGAAACTGGCCAATTCTGGGCAGATTTAATGAAACATTTCGGAGGGACCAGGTTTGGGCCTAGAACCAGCAGTGTGAGACCTCTCGGATGGATGGTAGAAGACAGGGCAGATGCAGATGTCGCAGAAACAGGACCTCAAACGACCGATCGGTATGCAAGCCCTTTATTCCTCAAGTCCCGACAAGGCCTCCGACTGCCCAGGCGCCCTTCAGTTTGTGCTCTCAGCATTTCCGAATTTGGCGTTGACCTTCAGCACTTCTCTTTAAGTCAGGCCCTCCCGAGACAGCTCGGTGCAATGGCCATTCTGATTTACAGTTCAAATTACAGAGAGGCCCCGAGGGGCCAGCAGCTGCAAACATTCAGGACTGACCTCTTCCCTTCAGCTTCTCTGTCTCCCAGAGGGCAGAAGGACGTGGCACCTTCTAGAACCGGAGGCTTCGCTCCCATGCCTCCCTCACTAAAATGATGGCTCTCTTTCTTTAATCCTTTCTTGGGGCTGCCCCATCTTTTCCAGTTTTCATCATCATTAGAATTGGGGCATGCTGGCCCACACGCCGCAATGAAGCAAATCAAA
>NW_011892263.1:6643-7258 GCF_000151845.1 Pteropus vampyrus
AAAAATTAAATCCTAAAATATTTAGAAATATCAAGATGGGTCTAGAAGAGATGTCACAAAGCAAAGAACGATTAATTGCGCACTGACATGTACCAACGATAATTGGCATAAGAAAGAGACCGAGCTGGTGAGGGGAGATTTATGGGTGAGATGGGCTCGTAGGATCGAGGGGGCAGGTTGGGGCCTTTCCCTGCAGAGACGCTGGGGCGAAGGGAGGCATGGAGTGGGCAAGTTTTGAGTGTGGTTTTTCGATAACGAGTGGAAGTGGACGGCCCACTTGGAAAGTGAAATCCAGCTCTATATATTTGCAAAGGAGTTCAGGGCTTTTAGTGGTTTTCAGATATGCTTACCAGGTCTTCGGCACCCGTCATCTTAAGAGGCAGGTGTTTATTTCTTTGCTTCGAATGCGGGCGATCCTTGTGACTTCAATGGAAATGACGCCGTGTGACTTCTGAGGCTGGGTCGTAAAAAGAGCTGCAGCTTCTGCCTGACCCTCCCTCTTGGGGTTATCACCTTGGGAGCTCTGAGTATGTCCTGAAGTTGTCACACGCCGGAGGGAGCACGTGGAGAGATCACCAAGAGTAGAGATGTCCGAGCAGCCCGCGCTGTTTCGAT
>NW_011892264.1:0-1923 GCF_000151845.1 Pteropus vampyrus
CTAGGAGATTTCCACCAATCAATATATAAAGTCACTCCTCCTCTTAGCTAAATACCGACCTATATTTTTGTTTTAGAATTTACCACCATCTAAAAATGAAAGTATTTCTTTGTTTAATGTATATTGACTTCATCGCTATTAGAATGTAAGATCCACAAGGGCAAGGATCCTGTCTGTTTTATTCTGCTATATATTTAGACCTTGAATTAAACGAGTGACACAAAGGATTGACTCAGTAATATATGCTGAATGAATATGAACTCATCAATGATAGAGTTCTCCTGGGTCTCAGGTCCTTAACTAGGTGCACATGGAGAAAATTGTGCTTGGTACCACACAACCTCGAGCTGAGTGCTCTGTTGTATTCTTGCTCACCTGTAATTTGTATTTCCCAAAAGAAGTTATCTGACTGGAGTATCTGAGTACCACAGTAAATTGAGTATTGCTATGACAAGAGTTTGTACCAGTGATCTTAAAAATAACTGTGCTCTCTCTCTTATTCATGTGTAGTTCATATTTAGCTGTCTTCACTCTTTTCTAGTCCCTGGCAAAACAATTAACCTAAAAGTAAAGTGAAATGGATAAATGCGCATAAATTGGATTTTGTCAGAAGAAAGTGGCTCAGTGGCCACTAGGGGGCTTCTTTCCTCAGAAGATGGCTGTCAGGCTTCAGGGCTCCTAGAATTCTCAGTAGGCCTGTATAGGTACATCTTGTGGAGCACAAAAGCAAATGCAACGGGAGTGTTGACAAGGTAGTGGCCAGAGTCTGAGCGTGCTCCAGTCTATTCCTTAAAAATCACAGGTGGAAGTCAACTTCATTTATACGCTACCTCAAAAATTTACTGATTGAATCAGCATTTTAATTTTGGCCCTATATCTGCGGTATTCCCTCAGCACACTGCTTCACTGTCAGGACTACAACATATGTCCATCCCATGTGTCCATTCAATGAATCCTTGATGAGGGGTTGTCCAGTCTCATACGACAGCATCATATGAATATGTGTGATGGGGAAAAATGTGTGTGTGTGTGTGTGTGTGTGTGTGAGAGAGAGAGAGAGAGAGAGAGAGGAGAGAGAGAGAGAGACAGAGAGAGAGAGAGAGAGACAGAAGGAGAGAGAAGGAGAAAGAGAAGAGAGAGAGACAAAGAAATGGGGAGAGAGGGAACAAGGAGAGGTTAAAAATGGGAATGTAATTTCTTTATTAGTAATGAAATGCACATATCCATTCGAAATGTTTCTGAAATTTTACGTGCTAAATTATAACCTCTGCTGTTAGCTTACCTTTGACTATGGTCCTTCGTGGATGTCGACTAGCTGAACTGAGTTGTGTGTCAGGGCTAGGGGCAGGGGAGCCTTTGTAGATGGGAGAGGATCAGGCTTTTGTGTACTTCAGGCATTTTCTCCTGGGGGTCTTCCCCCTCCTTGGAGGTTCTGTCTTGTTTCAGTCTGTGGTTCTTGATGTCTGCCTGTACCTCTCTCCCTGTGATCATACTGGCTCAGAACTAACCCTGATTTCCAGCGTTCTCCTGGGCTTTAATTGTACCACCCTGCACCCAAAATGCTTTCTGGTACCATCCAATATGTGGAGCCCATTTCTTCTTCTAGGGCTGAGCCGTCTGACCCATACTCCCAAGGCTTGTGCTTCCCCTGAACCTGAATGTTACTTACTTTGTTACCAATCCACGGTGTTTAGTCTAAGTGATCGTGGTTAGATGATTCAGGAGTCAGAGTGCCTGGGTTCAAAATCTGGCTCACTCTTGTGACTCAGTGCCAGTTATTTGTCCCCTCTGGGTTTGCAAACCTGTAAAATGGAGTTTGCAATTAAGCGTTTATTGAGTTATTAAGTGAACTCATACATGTAAAGCCCTCTACGTAATGTCTGGCTTGTAACAAATACTTCAAGTAAATTTACCAAACTGAGG
>NW_011892264.1:3976-4638 GCF_000151845.1 Pteropus vampyrus
CTTGGACTAAATATCTGCCACCTGGTGGTTCCTATGAGAATTGTTAGCTACTACACTAGCCACTGGAGGGTTCCAATTTACCCTATTGACTGATCGATTGGTTGATCGATTCATTCATTCATTCATTCATTCATTCATTCAACAAATATACAAAAAGTTCACACGCTTAGGTGTAATAGCCAGTTACTTAAAGAATTCTTTTGGAATAAAGACTTTCTATAAGTAATTTGGCTATGCTTAAGCATCTCCATAGTCAGTGAATACAGTATAATTGTGGCAAGAGATCCTCACACTAAATCTTAGCCATAGAAAATGATGAACTCTTTTAGAACTATTTTACATCTCACTATTTTTGATTATGAAGTTCCCTCTGCCATGGTAGTTCTTTCCTACCCATCACCCATAAGTCTGCTTGGTGACACCTTTCTATTTATGGGACTTGACCTATTTGACCTTCGCCTCATTTGTGCTTTCTCTGTATCGGATTTTTTTATTCTTTGTAATCTTTCATTGCAGTAATTTATGAAATTTTCTTACTCTATTAGACTAAAGCTTCTTTCAGATAGTACCATGTTTTTTACCTTGCAGCTCTGAGCCCCTCACTTAGTTTAAGGTGATTAGTATGTCCTCAGTAATGCTCAGTTGAATAACTAAAACGTAAA
>NW_011892265.1:0-1290 GCF_000151845.1 Pteropus vampyrus
CCCTGCGTATTTTAAATAAGGAGGCTCAGTCTTCAGAGAGGCGACGTCAGGCGTGCTCGTGCGGGGAAGAGCTGCATCCCCAGAGGGCCGCTCTGCTAGCTCCAGGGAAGTTCATCTGGAGAGACACTCCCTCCGCAAAGGCCCTTCTGATCCACCCAGAGGAACTGCCAGCTTTGGGGGCCAGGCCCCTGGACCCGGGGTGATCAGCTGCCCTTGTCGGTTTCGTGTCTGTCCGTCAGTTTCATGTCCGTCTGTCCGTCAGTTTCGTGTCCGTCTGTCGTTTTCGTGTCTGTCTGTCTGTCGGTTTCGTGTCCGTCTGTCCGTCAGTTTCGTGTCCGTCTGTCTGTCGGTTTCGTGTCCGTTGGTTTCGTGTCCGTCTGTCTGTCGGTTTCGTGTCCATCCCCTCCTAACTGTGAGCCCTCCACAAGAAGGGTCGCCCCTTCTTCATCTTCTCCTTTCCATCCGCGGTGATGTGCATAACTCCTAAGCACTTAGTGACACTCGTTAGAAGATGCCGGGAACACGTGGCTTCTGCGCCCGTCCCCACTCCGCCCTCGGCCCGTCAGCGTCTGCGGCCCCGTCATGGGCCGAAACGGGGCCCTGCGCAGCCCGGGTCATGAGCCGGCTTTCCTGACCTGCCCTCCTTGTGCGGAGCCTCTCCGCCTGGCCTCCCCCGCCCCAGGTACTCTGTGCCTCCCCTCGGGTCATCGCTCACCGTCCCCAAGGCCTTCCTGACTCCCATTCCATCCGTCGCCTTTGCTTGCTGATCCAAGGTCAGCGGAGGAACCACATGCCCACCCTGCAGTGTCCACCTCGAACCCCTCCCTCCCTCTCCCACCCATGTGTCCTGTCCCTGGCGGCTGCTCTGAGCTCCAGGACCCCCTTCCTGCGTCCAGACAGAGGGCCCCACCCAGAAAGCCCATCAGTCCATCTCTCTTGTCTGCGTCCTTACGCCTCCCTCATCCGAGCTGCTTATCTTCGGGAACGGCCGTGCCGTCTCCCTCGGGAAACCCACGTCCCCACGGCCTCTCTCCACTGTTCTGCGGGTCGACTGGGCCTGTCCCACGGTGGCCTCAGCGTTCCTGATCACCGATACTGCCGCTGAGTGAGTTTATCCTGCCCACTGCTAGGAGGAGGCCACTTCCTGCACGCCGAGTGATGACGATGACGCCGGGCTGCAGGCGGGCCGGCCCCATGACTCCCTGTGCCTTGTCAGCCCTCGACCAGGCCCGCAGGGAAATGCGAAGAACACACCAGTCCTGGTTTCAGCTGTCGCTTAAAATGCCAGTG
>NW_011892265.1:2319-3687 GCF_000151845.1 Pteropus vampyrus
TGCCCACGGAGGAGCCGGGCGGGAGCTCTGCGGAGCCCGCTCATGGAAGCACCTGCGAGGCACGACGAGGAATCCAGCGAAATCCAGCAGGCTGTCAGGCCGAGCATAGAGCAGCGGTCCCCAACCTTTTTTGGCACCAGGGACCAGTGCACCTGTGCGAAGCTAGTGCCTGATGACCCGAGGCAGAGCTGAGGTGGGGATGCTGGCGCTGGGAAGCGGTTGCAGATACAGTTGAAGCTTCGCTCCCTTGCCTGCTGCTCACTTCCTGCTGTGTGGCCCGGTTCCTAACAGGCTACAGAACGGTACTGGTCCGCGGCCCAGGGGTTGGGGACCCCTGGTCTGGAGCAAGCGACCCAGAGGAGACTGGCGAGAGCACAGAGGTGCAGGCAGACGGCGGAGTCACCGCGGCCAAGCCAGAGAAGGGCAGTGAGCCGCTGAACGATTTGGGGACAGTGTGCCATCATCCCAAATGCAAAAACAGAAACACGAAAGTAGCAACATTAGGACCCTGGAGAAGCAAAGACCCCCAGATGGACAGTCATTCGGAGACTAGACGGAAGGACTACAGCTCCTCACCACGGGATCCTCGAACGCGGTGTTTAGGGCGGGGAAATAGCCCCTATGCCACTGTGATGGCGGACAGGTGACACACGCATTCGCCACGACCCACAGGATGCACAGCACGAGTGGCCCGATGTAACCCGTGGCCCTGCGGGAACGATAACGGGTCGGCGCTGGTCCCCGCGCTGTAACACGCATGCGCGCGGGCGCCGGAGGGGCGGGGCGCGGCGGGGCGGGGCGGGGTTCACGGCACTGTCTGCACTCGCTGCTCCACTGCGTTGCAAACCTAAAACTGCTCTAACGAAATAAACTCTGGTAATTAAATGACATGACAGCAGAAGACGCAACTGACCTCCTCACCCCGCCGTTACACGTGACTAGGCCACGCGGCCCTGTAAGAGATGTCCTCCTTATCTGGCGACCCCCGAGTCATCGCACGGTTCCAGGACAAACCCCCGTCTCGCCCCAGTCTTGTGAGGAAACCTGCCCCATGTTTGAAGGCATGTGCTTATTCGCGTTTCTCTTCCAGATTCTGGAACATTTGCGTCAACATTCAGCATTCCTACTTTTCTGCTTGGTGAGGGACTTCATCTAGCTGGTGTTCACCGTGGCGTTGGAGCCAAGACACGGTGAGTGAGGTTTCAAAAACAGCACCACCATTTCATCTGCTAGAAGAAGACAGGACTCTTCCCCAAATGCACATGAAATTCCTCCCACAAACATCTTATCAAAACTGTACCCCGTCATTAAACTTTCATTTGGAAACATAAAGAAGACTAAATAGAAATCTAGCCAATTTTCTAGCAC
>NW_011892265.1:7007-8218 GCF_000151845.1 Pteropus vampyrus
ACCTCCAGCACTCCATCGATTTAACCGAGAGAACATGACCTTGAATTCAAATGATCGTTGATACGACTCACTTCAGCGAACATTGGCTGTGAGTCTACGGTGTGCCGGCACGCAGATGCAGAGGTGTCTACCCGCCCCCCCTGCCGCCCCCGAGGAGCTCACACCTCGAGGGAGAGGAAAGATAAACCGCGTACAAACAGCAGCGGAGCGTCAGAAAGCCCATCGCCGCCATTTCTTCATATTAAGAGATCACATGGGAAAACCATGTGGTCATCCACGCGGATGCCAAAAGGATATTCGCTAAAATTGCACATCCACTTTGGATAAAAATTCTAGGTAACTGGGGTGTAGAAATAAGTTTTCTAAAATTAAGAGAATCTGTTAGAAACATCCAGTGAACAGTATACTAAGAATCAATCATTAGGCATTCCCATTAAAGTCAGGTAGCAAGTCGCCCAAAATGGCCACACGCCTGCCCTGCCCGTGGGTGCACGCACGCTCCCCTGATGTGTTGCTCTGCTACTCGTCCCATAAGTGGTGGAGTCTCTGACCCCACCTCTTCGATACAGGCTGGACTCGTGGCACGCTCTGACGTGGAACGTGGTGGAAATGGCATAGTGTTAGATCAAGCCGAGGACCCCAGAGGCCTTGCAGTCCCTGCTCCCCGCTCCCCCACCCCGGGGTGCTGCTCAGAGAGCACCACGTGAGGGAGCCCGGTCTCACCTACAGTGGGACATCAGGCCACACAGAGCAGAGACGAGCTGTCTCAGCCAATGACCAGCACCAACTGCTAGACATGAGTGAAGCCATCTTAGGCCACTCTGATCTGGTTGAGCTGCAGGTGACCATAGCCGCATGAGGGACCCTGGGTGAGACCGGCAAACAACAGCCCAGCGAAGCGAACCCACCTTGCCCCACAATGTGGTGAACAGATAAAACAGTGGCTGCTCTAAGGTACTAAGTTTTGGGATAACATGTCAGATACGTTAGTTTCCTAAGGCTGCTGGAACCAAGGACCCAAATCGAGTGGCCCAAGCATAAACAACAGAAATGTGTTCTCTCACAGTCCTTGAGGCCAGAAGTCTGAAATCAACGTGTGACAGGATTGGTCCCCTGCCCCAACGCCCCCAGGGCTGAGAGGGAAGCCTCTGTCACAAGCCTCTCTCCTCGGCTTGTCGACGACCGTCTTCCCGTTCACATGGCATTCTTCC
>NW_011892266.1:0-300 GCF_000151845.1 Pteropus vampyrus
CCTGTTTTCCCTGTTCTGTCCCTGGAGGGGCCAGGGAAAGGCATGCATCGCCCTCCTGAGGAAGGACTTCGCCCCACCGGGTTTTTCTGCAGGAGCGGGTCAAGAGTGAGAGCAAGGCTTCCAGCAAGAAAATTCACGAGGTAGGCTGTCAGTTCTAAGTGGAACGCTCTAAGGAACATAGGTTGCTGCCAATACCTGCCTCAGTTCTACTTTAACCAGAAACTGACGCAGACTCCCCGGTCGCAAGCAGCGACAGGTCTGGGAGGCCTTATGGTGAAACTGGAGAGGAGGAACTCACTG
>NW_011892266.1:2900-4267 GCF_000151845.1 Pteropus vampyrus
TGCTTTTTCTCATATTTAAAATTCGTTTTTGTTAGATTCATTACTAGGTTGGTTCGTTTTTGTGTATAATTACATCCTTACCCTCGCGATATAACTTGCTTATTGCAACTTTTGTACTTCTGTGGGCACTTGTTCTGTATATTGAAGCCATGTCAATGTTCAAAGTGATTTGTAATGTCATCGAATTGGCTCCATCCAAAGAATGAAACCTGCCCTCCCTACTTAGGACAAGAGCTGTTAGGTGAAGGAGAGACAAGATGCAGATACTTTGCAGGAGTGAAAAGAAAACAGCCTCCCAACTCACACGTGCACAAAAACAAATTTCATATGGGTAAATATATAATTATTTACAATATGCAATACATGAAGACATTAATATTTATTTCATCACTATGTAATATGGAAAAAAGTTCAAGAAGAAAACAATATCCCAACACTTATTTTTCTTACATAAAATGCAAATAAAATCTCTATAAAATAAGATACAATATGAAACAAATGACAACATACTATGTTAGATTTAATGTCCTCTAATAAAATAAGACACATTGAAGTCTATGAAATAGAAGAAAATCTACAATTAAGCATATCATATGAGGCCGCTAAAGGATAAATACATACAATCAGTAACTATTTAATATGAAGTTAACTAAACGGGAAACAAGTGCCATGATTATCTCACCATGCCTTCATCAACCTGCAAGTAGATACATTCTCCACACAGAATTAAATCCTATTAAAGGCTTGTGGACATCAGCTCTCCATGCCCTTGAGGTGAGAGGGAGGAATGCCTTTTCAAAATGCAAGGGGGAGGACAGACACATTTGTTGACTTTACTTTTAAATATCCAAATATGTAAGAATTTCACCCAGATATTTGTTGTCATTCTCAAATAATGTTGGGTATTCAAAGATATTCATCTGCTGCATGGGCACCAGTGCCCTTAGCTGAGCCCTAATTCCAGGCATGGGCGGCCTCATCCATCTCCCGTCGCAGGAAGAGGGGAACCCTCCCATGTCTACCTCCTAGGAGGAGCTCTGGGCTTTTTCCCCGTCTCCAGCTGGACCCCGGGGACCCGGCATTGGAGTTGGGACGAGCCAGCAGGGAAGACATAGGCCGCCTGGGTGGCCATGGTGTAGACTGTCTGCACCTGGGCGCACAGACGCTCCCGGATCTGGGAGAGCATGGAGAGCTGCTCCCAGCTCAGCTGGGAAGGAACCCGCTGGTTCTGCACCCGGACCGTGTTCTGATAAATGGCCTCAGACATTGCACGCAGGGAGGTCACCAGGCACTTCCGGAGTGGAGGCGGCCGGACTCCTGGGGACCTGGATCTCGGCCGCTTGCTGCACCCGGTGCGCCTCCTCTGG
>NW_011892266.1:6177-8415 GCF_000151845.1 Pteropus vampyrus
ATACCAGGAACTCCTTTTTAAGGATTGACTCAGATGGCAGGAGCAGAGTGCAGGGAGCTGGAACCAGGCTGTGGCTTTCCCCTAAAATGCAAAGTGTGTGAGATGCCTCTGTCAGCAATGACTGCTAGGCTCTGGTTATGAATTTGTGCCCAGTTAACCAAGAGGAGTCCTTCTTGGACAATAATATTTGACCTCTAAATGTCCACGAGTTGGGAAGACTTTGGCACAGTCCTGTCATAGAGTCAAAAAGCAGAATAGCAAAGCCAGGAGGCAGAGAACCAGAAGGCAGAAGGTCCTCCTCATCTTACTTCTGGCCCCAAACACACCCAGAATTATTTAAGACCCGGCCCAGATTTCTGCTTCTTCTACCATGAAATAGGAACTGAAAGGCTGGGTTACAGAGGCTCATCGGAAGGATTTCTTCCTTATCAATGAAATGCATCTATTTTCACTATTCTTCTCTGTGATAATTTCATCTTATATAGGTTACAGAAAAATTGGACTTAAATAAGTATTTACCAGAACCGTTATTCAAGTGGTGTGTTCTCTCCCATACTGTCCTCTGTATCTTTAAGGACTGGATTTCGCTATAGAAAAAGTTACAAGTCTGTCTTGTCCATAAATTATATCTGACAAATGTCAAATCTTAATATAAAAATGAAAGCGGCAAAGACCCAAAAATAATTCATTGTAAAACTAGTTTCCCAGGAATGATTTATTTTCTTTAAAACTTTAAAGGTGGAAATTTTAAATCTGCATACAATTGACAAAAGTAAAGTTAACCTCTGTTTACCCTTAAGGCCACTTCAGAATGTGTTGGTGTTTTGCCAAACTTGTATCATACATTTCCAATCTTCTCCTTTGGGTGGGAGTTGGGTGGGAAATGGAGCTGGGATACTTTAATGAAAATCCTGGAATTATGTATTTCTCTAATAAATAAATTGTGAGCCATAAAATTTATCTCTAAAGAATAATTCTTCAAGGATATAGAAGACAACAGAGACCCCCAGGCTATTATAACAAAATAATTTTTTCAGTTTCTTAATATCGCCTAATACCCAGTTCGTATTCACATTCTCCTAAATTAAACACATATTGTCAGAGTCTGAGGTATTGCCGACCTGGCTCAGAGGGTTCCACGGTGTGCGGCCCAGTTGGACGAATGCACAAAAGGCAGATATGAGGTTGAAACGGCAAGCGCCAGAAGTGCGGAGCGCACTTCTGTTGGGAAGTGCAGTTCAATTGGGGAGTGCAGTCTATTGCACAGCGCACGCAGTCTTGCATGCACTTCTCCTGCTCCCCTTTCTTGTGCTCCCCTTCTGCTCTCCCCTTCTGCTTTCTCCTTTTTCTCCAGAAGACTGCATGGCTCCTCCCATAGCAGAGTACAAAAGTGGCATTCAGCCACACATGCATGCTACAAAAAGCTGAAGTATGTTTACATATTTTCTAAATCTGGGGTCCTATTCCTAGCCGTGGGCCTGGATTACAGCCAGACCTTAGACTAGCCAGACCTTGGGCCAGTCAGACCTTGGATCAGCCATGCCTTGGATAACAGCCAGACCTTGGTTCACAGCCAGACCTTGGGGCCAGTCAGGTGTGATGCCCACACATGCTTAAATTTTTTTTGAACCAGGATCTAAATAAAGTTCTACATTACAATTATTTATTATAACATTAAAACTGATAAATTTTGTCTGAAAATACAATTTGAGACCAGCTACAAAATGGAAGCATGTAATTGCAATCTTCATCACTCAGAAATGGTATACAGAATATAGAAAAATAAATTTTAACATTCAAAAAAAAAAGGAGGACAATCCACAATAAATGAAAGAAATTTGAAAAGAAAATTCCAGGTCAGTAAATGCGTGTGGTGAGTATTACATTACATACAGCATTGCTGATAATTAAAAAAAAAAAAATGTAATTTAAATACATATCAGCTGTAAATATTCAGACATTATCCAGGGTGTCAATGATGTGCGGAATCAGAGACGGTCCTCCAGACTCAGAGGGGCCTTTATTGGCTTAACCACTCCCGGGATAATATGGTCGCATGTACTAAACATGAACATGCATGAAAATGACGATCCAGCAATTCAATTCTGTTAGGTTTGCCAAAGGAGGAATATGCAAAGCCAAAGGGGTTAAGCAAGGTTTATTGAAGCAGAGTGACAGCCGGCCTGAGCCCCTGAGCCGAGGATAGCGTCAGCCCCGAATGCAAGGGGACCTGAAACT
>NW_011892267.1:0-2461 GCF_000151845.1 Pteropus vampyrus
GAGAGTGGAGGGGAGGCACATTTCCAGATTAAGAAGGTGTCAGGAACAGGTTGAGCTAGGAAGAACATCTGCTAAAGATGGCATTACCCAGGGTGTGTCAGGTGTAAGGGGAAGACAAGGTCAAGGCCAGAAAGGCAGTGTCAAGTACAAGAGGCAAAGAGGATGGGAGCCAAGGGCTTAAACCACAGTGCCTTAGCCGGGAGGATCAAGAATAGGACAGTGGGGTACAGAGGGACAGACCAAGGTTATAAACGGCCCAAGAGCTCCGGGCCTCTTCCTCGCCTCCCTGTTCTCCACACTTTGCAAGCACTTCTGATTCAGTGTCAAAAACACTGGCTTAAGAAGCCAAGAGACAAGAAGCTGAAAATCTGGGTGCCTGCGGCTGTGATTTAACCCCCTCTCAGCAAATGCAGTGAATCAATGGGCGGACCTGGGAATGACTGATACTAGGCTTTTCCAGTGGAGGAGTTTTTCAAGACGCTCCTGAGAGGAAAAGGAAATAGGCCTTGAGTCTCAGGTACCCCTTGCCCTGGCTTCACATGGCTGAAACTGTGGAGGGGCAGCATCCTAAAGGGGCGGGGCAACAGTGGTGCTACTTGGGTGCCCAATGTGAGCCTAGGTGACGTGCAGCACCCTGTCCCCTGCAGTGGATCCCAGAGGGGATTTGCACAGTGGGGTCGCTCCAGAAGGCATCAGGCTCTTCGCTCCCTCTGACTGGCAGTCAGGGAGCACTGTGGGCGGCACCCCCAGTGGCACCCCCCCCAAGTGTGCCAGCTCGAATGGCTTCACAGACAGCAGGCCCCAGGAGGACCCAGGACTAAGGAATCCAAGAAGACCACTTATGAGTATGCAGGGGCCACCTGGGCTGGGGGAGCTGTGCAAGGTGAAGGTGGGGTGCAGTGCTGGGGCTTGCAGGGAGGGAGGTCCGCCCCGCCCCCGCACATGGGGCCGTGTTCTGATTGGCTGAGGAAATCTCAGGGACCACTGGGGTCAAACCCCCGGAGTCGCAACTTCCCTAAGGAAATGAGGACCTCTAACTGGCACACCTCAGCCTCGAGAGAGTCCTTCTGCATTGTTTTTGTGGCCATCGGGGTTGGGGGGCATTAGGGGGGATTTCTTTCTAAAGGATCAGAACGGTTGTGTTACGCTCAATATTGGGGGCTACGCTCCCAGATCTCGGACCTGCCAGGAATCCCCCCGGGCCCTGTTTGGTGTTCTCTGAGGTCATACGGGGACATCACCAGCCCCGGGCGCTTCCTGCCCTCTGTACAGTCCCCTGGTTTTAGAGGAGGGATGAGTGAGGGCTCCTCAGGTCCACCCCTGTGTTCGGCCATTTTTCCTTCTGTTTCCTTCAGCAACATCTTTTCCTTCTTTCTGTCTTCTTAAGAACCTCCACCAAAGAGAACACAAATCGAAGCAATGTCTTTTAGCAAGAGACCCAATGGAACCCCCCAAATTCTCTGGGCTTTCTTCTCTCTATCTCTTGAAACCAAAGAGTGAAGAAGGCATATCTTGGGTGTCCTGTCCCACCTATGGAAGGCCCCAGAAACAACCACCACCCACCCCATTTGACACCTGTGCTGCTCTGACCCACTGAGTTTCCAACTCATTTTGGTGAAGCTTGAGACCAGACCGGGCCTAGAACCCATCGTCTCAATCCCCTTTGAAAGCGCTCGCTGCCTTCAGGGCTTCGGCAAGTACAACACCCCAGTCTCCATCAGCTTTTATGAAATGTCAGATGCAACATGTCTGCTAAAACAAGGTTATTTTGCATGCATAGGTTTTCCTCTTGCCTTATGTCTTGCTACATTTCCAGAACCCTGAGGGAAAGTGGCGAGATGATCTCTGGTCCATGACTCCATAAACATGAGGCCTGAGAGATAATGCAGAGAAACTCCTTCACACTTCTGCAGATGTGGTCTTGTCAGGTTCTGATGAAGTGACTTCCAAGGTGAGAGACTCTGCTAAGCTAGTACTGAACTGAAAGAAGTTGACTCAGAAGCGGATTTATCAGAGCTGGAAGGAAGCTGGCCTCCCGGCAGTTGCCAGGGGCCCCCCGGGCAGAAGTGCCGAATGTGTAAATTGTATCATTGTTTAAAAATGAGCCAACTCAGAAACTCTGGCTTCAAAGAGCTCAGCCTCAAAACAGCAGCGGGAAGCCGTCAGGGGAGGCTCACCTGTGATCGTGCCTCACGGGAGAGGTTCGCTTGCTCTCTCTGTCATTCCAGCCATGGGAAACAGCAGATCGTAGGCACAGCTCCTGTTGGGTCCTGGAAGGCTGGCACTTGGATGGCAATGCAGGGTGTACAGAGGCCGGAGGGTATGAGCAGTAATGAACCGGAGGCCAGGTAAAGAAGGGAAAATAAAGGTAAGGAATGAGGGTGAGGATCGTGTTTGCATGCCTCGAGAGAGACTGACACATTGTAAACACACATAAATCTTCATTGAATGAATGAATGAA
>NW_011892267.1:5776-6283 GCF_000151845.1 Pteropus vampyrus
CCCAGACTCTGACCACCTAGCCTTGGATGCCAGCCAGCCCTGTGGCTGAACAGTGACCAATCAGGTGCTCTCCCTTCAGAATTTGAACTAAGAGACAGAGATTCCTCAGCTGGAGCGGGAGCTTGCAGGAGGCGCTGCCAGTGTCCCATGCCTGTCCCCTCCACCCTCATCTCCGCACACCCACGCAGCTACTGAGCACACCTGCACACGCCATCTGAGGATGTTGGTCTGGCCGTGGAAACTTAGCCCATACATAAGACAAGCCAGAAGTGCCTGAGACTCCGCGGCCCCAGGAGCAGCACTCGATGTGAGCAGACCTGTTGGGTGAATACCCAGCCTCCTCGGCCCTCTGTTGGGATAACTCTGTTTTCCAGTTTACCCATAGGAGGGAGGTTCAGTTGCCCATGGTGGTAACTTGCTTGATAATTGCGCCTCTATTGACTTCCTTTTTCTCTGTCTTCCTCATCCCCATAGTGCTTGGGGGTAACTCCCAAATCAACTACTTAC
>NW_011892267.1:7158-7475 GCF_000151845.1 Pteropus vampyrus
GCCTCCTCGGCCCTCTGTTGGGATAACTCTGTTTTCCAGTTTACCCATAGGAGGGAGGTTCAGTTGCCCATGGTGGTAACTTGCTTGATAATTGCTCCTCTATTGACTTCCTTTTTTTCTGTCTTTCTCATCCCCATAGTGCTTGGGGGTAACTCCCAAATCAACTACTTACCCAGAATTCTTTTGTCAGGTTCTGCTCCTGGAACAAACCAAACTAACACAGCTAGACCTACTAGGTCATGTAGACTTGAAGCTGGAGTCCATCTTCAGTCAGACATTAGCATGAAGCCAAGTTAACAGAAAGATGGGTCCCAGAG
>NW_011892268.1:0-1273 GCF_000151845.1 Pteropus vampyrus
AAATTTTGAAGGGAGCAGTCCAGGTAGAGGTCCCCAAGTTGCATAGAAGAAATATCAACCTAGACCTAAAGCTTGAAGCTGAAGGGTAAGGATGAAGAGGTCTGAAGAGGATAGAGAAGATAGTTAAGAACCTATGTCTGTATAGCAAGAAAATAGTAAGTCATAGAAGGGTTTCCAGCAGGAAGGTGACACATTCAGATTTGCATTTTGGAATATCACTGATTAGAGTATACGGATCAGATTACTGGGGACAAGTAGATGCCTATTTTTTGAACAAAGATGGTGGATTATTTTGAATAATTGTAATTATATTATGCGGATCTGGACAAAGAAATAATTTTTGGTTTCTCACGCTTTAAGTATATAATCAATTAACAATAATACATATATATATTTTTTTTCTCGCTAGGAGGAATGAGGTCACATATAAGATATATTTTAAAAATATTTTTATTTGTTTTGGATACTTTGAATTTAGAGGAAATAGTAATTTGTTAAGGAGATTAATTTAGGTAGTAGTGGCTAAAATCTTTGAGAACGAAAATAAAGTAAAAAAAATACCACTAACAATATGATTAAATGTGTAAAAGTTGTTGATGTGGGAAAATTAAATTTACTACATTTGGAAGGATAAATCGAAGTATAACATATGGGAAAGCCATTTGTTTTAAAGTTGCAAAAAAACAATCAGTTTAAAAAAAATATTTTATATGAAAATTTCAAAATATTTGTGAGAAGAAAATAGAGTGTAATAAAAAAATATTTTATATGAAAATTTCAAAATATTTGTGAGAAGAAAATAGAGTGTAATAGACCTACCACAAAGATTAAATAATTTTCAATCCATGACAAGTCTTGTTTTTTCTATACACTACTTTTCATTCCCACTGCAGGTAAGTTTGAGGCAAATGGCAAAATTATATTAATTTATGTGTAAATATTTTATTATTTATTTATCTCTAAACTATAAGAATTCCACTTTTAAATCATAACTACTCTCATAATCCACAAATTCCTTTATCTGATATTACATACCAGTTGTGTTCACATTATTTCCTTAATTGAAACATAAATGACCCTTTTCTTTGTTAATCTAATACTGCCTTATAATTCAAAACTTTTGTACCTTGTTATGGATGTTCCAAAAGACTTTGTATTCACTTTAAAGTCTATTTTACTAGAATGTGTCTCAGTGTTGGAAATTCTTTATTGGCTAACAGGGAACTCACAGTGCTCACTCATTATGTAGTTTCAAACATTTTTTATTTAACTT
>NW_011892268.1:1392-1729 GCF_000151845.1 Pteropus vampyrus
CAGCCATCTTAATAGGTAGAAGGAGAAATATATATAGTACAACTACTACGACCTATAAGCTCTATTATCACAGTATTCCAGTAACAGACTGCTGGGAATTAGAGGAGAACCAGGGAATTTTGTATCTTGGAGTTATTATTCAATTGTTTTCTATATAAATCCAAATTTTTAATTTCAAAATATGAGCACCTTACATTCCATGTAGACAACTGTCAATTTCCATGGCTAGTTTTTCTTCCTCTCCTCACCAGTTGTGATGGTCAATTTTATGATTCAACTTGACTGGGCCATAGGGTGCCCAGATATTACATTAAACATTTTTTTTTTTTTGTATATC
>NW_011892268.1:2924-5350 GCF_000151845.1 Pteropus vampyrus
CATGAACATGGAATTTCTCTCTACTTATTTAGTTCTTTATTAATTTTGTTTAACAGAGTTTTATCATTTAGATCTTGTACACATTTTCTTAGATCTATACCTAAGCATTTCATTTGAGGGGCTGCCAATGTAAATGATATTATACTCTGAACATCACAGTGTTTCTCGGTCATTTTTTTTTTTCTCCCCATTTAGGTGGGGCAGGAAAACTAGAGTCAGCAAGAGTTGGGTATTTCCCTTCCCCAGGTCAGTTAAGCCCTAATCATACCCTAGCAGATGAGGCTCCCATTAGTTTCTCCTGAGAGCACGCCTCGTTAAGAAGCATAAAGTGCCTTGGAAGAGAGTAGTGCCCCCTTATTCATGGGGGATATGTTCCAAGACCCCCAATAAATGAATGAAACCTAGGATAGCACTGAACCCCACATATACGATGTGTTTTTCTATGTGTATGTACCTATTCACTTAAGGGAAGAAATTTACGGCTTCTCTTTTGTATAACCAAATTGCTGGCATCACTACTCTTGTACTCTGGGGCCATTATTAAGTAAAATAAGGGTTACTTCAACACAAACACTGTGATACCGTGGCACTCTATGTGATAACTGAGACGGCTCCTGGGTGGCTACCAGATGGATAGCATAAACAGTATGGTTAGGCTGGACAAAGGAATGATTCATGTCTGGGGCAAGACAGAGCAGGATGGTACAAGATTTTATCATACTACTCAAAATGGCATGCCACCTAAAAGTTATGAATTATTTTTTATGGAAATTACCATATAGTATTTTTGGACTGTGGTTGACTACAGGTAATGAAAATTACAAATAAGTGGTGACTACTGTATTTCAAAATGTTCCTTTCCCTTCCCTATGCTGGAAGCACAAGGCAATTTTTCTCTGATATTTACTGTGTAAATCTGGTAAATCTCACAATATTGTGTGGGCGTTGTTATGAGTGGGTCCCCCAATGTTTTTAATCTTCAGACTTGTCCACATTGAGCCTCCAGCAATTTGTCAATTATAGTTTGTTTTACGACTCTGGCACTGGTTCCCATGGCATTTTCCTTTAGCAACTGGTCAGATAAGCTGTACTTCCTGTGTTCACCTGTCTGTCTCTTCAGTCTTGGGGACAGCAATTTACCCTGTGTTCTGCCTTTTCTTACAGATCCAAGAAGAGCTGCTGATTTTCAATCTGTTCAGCTTTTTACTTGTTGTTACAACAAAGTGGCAACTTCTAAGCTCCTTACATGCAGAACTGGAATCCAGAAGTCTGAGATGATTTTTCCTGCCTTTAGAGTCAACTTGAAAACTTGGCTCTCCTTTGCTCTCAAGCCTATGTACTTTCAGACTGGAATGTATACCATCAACTCTCCCAGTTCTCCTTAGTCTTCTGGCATGGACTGAAATCACACCATCTGCCTCTCTGCGTCTCCAGCTTGCCTACTGCAAATCTAAGAACTTCTTAGCCTTCATTTTTACATAATCCAAATCCTTATAATAAATATCTTCATATATATATAATACACATGTGTGTATGTATGTGTGTGTATATATTTCCTATTGTTTCTATTGTTTCTATTTCATTTCTCTGGAGAACCCTAATACATGAGGTTTTCCCATTTCCCTTTCCTTGGTTAGCTAATTGAAGATAAATGAAGTAGTTTCTTTTAAGTTCTAATTAGGAAGAAAATTATGAAATACCTAGAGCAGGTGTGAGAGCAAACTTTTTTTTTTCAATAATTAGTGTAAATAGATTTTCTCTCCCTTTTTTGTTCTAAAGAAATGTCCCACTTTTCTCACACACCAGGTGGCAAATTGCAAGTGAAAAATATTTAAAAACAGCAGGAGTGTACAGACAATAATAATAATACCTTCCCCTGCATCTTAATTTGTACTTCTCAAAGCACTTCCACACACGACTTGAATCACACAAATCACAAGAAATAACTAGAGGGTAGAGAAAGTAGATATTTTTATGCTTTGCTGATGAGAAAATAGAGGCATTGAAGAAAAAAAGCAAGTGGCAGACCTAAATTTTCAACCTGGATCTTCTGACAATAAATCAAGCATTCTTACAATTGAATGAGTCTGCTTTGTGGACAGAGCTGCATTAATTATATCTTTCGGGAGGGAGTTGACAGTCACTCAAAAGAGAAAGGACAAGTAAGACCTAGTGAATTTCCACTCCAAAAGTCAGGGGCAATGATTTAAACTTAGAGAAACCAGTAACTATGTAAAAAATGTATGATAGGATGAGTAGGTCATTGCAGAGAGGCACTTGATTGCATGTACTCTAAAGGAAAAGGAGTTTTGACAGATATATTAATGAAAAAAAAATAATCATAATAACAACTGTGGTAGTAAAAGCCTACATTTACTGAACACATGCAAAATCTGAAGATTCTTCCAGGAATTTTTTGCTACTTC
>NW_011892269.1:0-785 GCF_000151845.1 Pteropus vampyrus
CGGGATCGACGTCACGCAGTAGGTTGCACATGCGTTCCGACACGTCGGCTCTGACGCTGCCACCCCACGGTCACGGCCAGCAGGGAGCTCCCCAGGGGGTGTGGCGGCCTCAGGCCCGGGGCTCGGCGCGCCCGCCGTGGTACGTCTGCGAGGGTTTACAGACACGCCGGAGCGTATCCGCTGTGTCCGCGCGTGGCCGTGTTGCTGTGGCGTGTGGCCGTGTTGCTGTGGCGTGTGGCTGTGTTACTGTGGCCTGTGGCCGTGTTCCTGCGGCGTGTGGCCGTGTTACTGTGGCCTGTGGCCGTGTTCCTGTGGCGTGTGGCCGTGTTACTGTGGCGTGTGGCCGTGTTGCTGTGGCGCGTGGCCGTGTTAGTGTGGCGTGTGGCCGTGTTAATGTGGCGCGTGGCCGTGTTACTGTGGCGCGTGGCCGTGTTACTGTGGCGCGTGGCCCTGTTACTGTGGCCGTGTGGCCGTGTTGCTGTGGCCGTGTTACTGTGGCGCGTGGCCGTGTTGCTGTGGTGTGTGGCCGCGTTACTGTGGCGCGTGGCCGTGTTGCTGTGGTGCGTGGGCACATTAGTTACCCTCGACTGCTGTTCAGCAGGCAGGCGGGGCGTGTTGCGTGTCTTGCGGGGCGCACAGAGGACACAGACGGCCCACGGCGCTGTGCCCCCCGGAAGTTGGTGGATGCGTGGGTCATCGGGCCTTGTGCCCTCGTGCAGCTGGAAGTCCCTGGAACTCACGGACGGCGACGGTACGTTGAGCTGAGCCTGGAAGGAGGCACAGCA
>NW_011892269.1:3920-4364 GCF_000151845.1 Pteropus vampyrus
GGGCGCCGCGCTCAGTAGGGCAGCAGGTGGGGTCTGCACCCCCAAGGCCCGGCCAGCCTCCACGCCCACCTGTGATGCCCTCCTGCGTCCTTTCCTGCAGGCCCGGAGGGGACCCTGCACCCCAGACCTCTGTCCCCACGCCCCAGGAAGCTCTGTGCGTCCCAGACCTCTGTCCCCACGCCCCAGGAAGCTCTGTGCGTCCCAGACCTCTGTCCCCACGCTCCAGAAGGCTCTGTGCATCCCAAGGCACTCCCCGCCCTCCAGCCCCGAGCAGACTTGGCACCGAGTATGGAGGCTGCTCTCCAGGAAGCGAGGGCATCGTTTCCTGTGCTCCAGGCTCAGACTCACGCCCGTGTCCCCAGATCTGGCTGCAGTCACCAAGGCCCAGTGCCCGGAGGTCTGGGTGCCTCATGAGCTTTGGGCCTCCATCCGACACGTGCTCCA
>NW_011892270.1:0-1781 GCF_000151845.1 Pteropus vampyrus
TCAGAATCTTTAGTAAGGTTCTGAATTCAAGGCCACTTTATCAACCGGACATTTAAGACGCCCCACCACTTGGCATAACTGTAGGAAATTTGCATATCCTCTCCATACTTTGGATTTTTAATCTGGAGCAACTTGCTATTAACTGCCTCCCAGGGTTATGGGAAGTGCTCAGTAATGCAGAGGACTGAATGTATCCGCCCAAAATTCTTATGTTGAAATCCTATTCCCCTACGTGATAGTATTTGGAGGTGGGGACTTTGGAAGATGATTTGATCATGAGGACAGGGCCCTCAAGAATGGGATTAGTGTACTTATAAAACAGACCCCAGAAGGCTCCCCAGCCCCTTCTACCATATGAGGACACAGGAAAAAGACAACTGTATGAATCATGAAATGGCCTCTCACCACACACCAAGTCTGCCGGTGCCTGATCTTGGACTTCCAGCCTCCAGAAACAAGAGAATAAACAATGTACTCAGCCTGTGACAGTCTGCTATAGCAGCCCAAACGAACTGAGACAAGTAACAAAATATAATGCACTAAACACAAGGTCATGAACCTAGTGAGTATTCAAGCCATGGTAGGTTTTATTATTTTCATTGTATTTATTACTATTTATTATTATTATCATCTTAGATCCCACCGCATCGCCACATGTGGCTTATCTACCTGTCTGTTAAAGCAGAGTAACCACTTCTTTCTCAAAATAGCCCACATTTTCTCACTTTCAGGTGTCACTCATCCTCATCCTGTTCCTCTGTATCCAATGATCTCCTTTCTCTCATCTCTTTAGGTACAGAGTCTCTTTGTAATTTAATTTTCAGCTTCAGTATCAATCCTCTGTGATGTTGTCACTGAATATCACTCATCCCCTAGATCCAGAAGTGACCACTCTTCCTGTGGTCCCACACAGACCGCCTAGACCCTGGCTTGCTGGGCCGAGTGGATTTTCTCCCCTACAAGACTTTAAACTTTTCAAAGGTAAAATCCCATCACTTCAACGCTGCATTCCCATGGGCGCTAGGTTAATATGCAACTCTACCCACCTAATTATAACAAGAACATATTCTAGTCCAAGGAATAGTTAATATAATGGTTACTTCCTCTAAATCTATTCAAATCATAAATCGAATAAAATATAATAACTTCATAAGGTATATGAAATGATGCATTATTAGTTTAGTAGAATTAAGACTGGAGTAAAAAGAGTTGAGCTTAAAGGCATCAAAGCCTTAACGTTAGGAGGAGAGGGATATTATTATTAGATAAGTCAGGTTTTCATAATATAGCAGGAAGCCTCAAGATTTGCATATGGTTAGCTGAACACTACTTACAGGCTGTAACAAAAAGAGAATTAACTGTTTTTTTTTTTTTTAATCAAAACACCTTACTTCATAAGCAAGTTAATATGATTTCCATAATTTCTCAAAACATGTAAAATGAATATCCATTATTCATAAAGATCTCGAAAAAGAGCTTTTGGCAATTTGCTACTCTGACATCCTTTCTCATTTGTAATCCATAACTGAAAAGAAATTAACATTCAGAAGCTATAAACTACTAAGACTTGGTGATAGCAAATTCTTAAATAATATGGATTTCAGAGTCATCAAATATTTTCCTAAAGGAGATGCACACAATACACTTCATCCTTTAAATCCATCGGGTTAATTAAAATAAAATCATTGAGATGACTTTGATAGAAATAAAATAGGCTCAGGAAAGGAAAAAATAATGAAGATACTGAGAACCGGGCAGCATGAGATATGGAGAATAAATAC
>NW_011892270.1:3841-5106 GCF_000151845.1 Pteropus vampyrus
TTTTTTTTTTTTTTTTTACCAAAACATGCTGAAAATTTAAGACAAATCTAATTAGAAGTTTTTGCTTACACAGATTGCCAGCAAAGAAAAACAGAAAACATAAAGGAAACAAATGGATAAAAGTTATTTAACTCTGACATTCAAACCAGAAAAACAATCAAAAACAGCAAAAAACTCTTTATCCTCATATTACACTAAATATCCTTATATTTAGTGGATTCCAACATATATAATCATCTTTGAAAATCCAGTTGTATAATTTGGTTTCTATTTTTTAAAGAGTCTGGTTCTTTTTAGTTGAATTCTAGTTGTTAATATTCCTACAGTAAAAACAGATGGCTCAAATTTTACATACCTACTCCTAAGATGTAAGCTCCATAAAGGCAGAAGTTTCTTTTCTCTACTTGTCCACTGATGTATCTCAAACATCTAAAACATTATTTGGCACATTCTAGTTGTTCAGTAACTATTCATTAAATGAGCGATTGAGTAAAAACTATATCTGTATTAGTTGTTCTTATCTCTCATTTCTCCTCTACCCAAAAAGCCAGGTTCATGGGCATTCCAGCATGTAGTCACACAAGGCCCAGCTCTCAGAAGGGACCCACGCTTGGCTGAGTGATCTGTTACCACTTTGAAGTTCTTAATAATTTTATCTCTGAAAATGTAGTTTGTAAGTGAAGTCCTGTGGCATCTTGGAGTATGTGCATAAGCAGAAGGTATTCGTAAACATAAATGCCCACCATTACTTGCCATTCCTTTTGAATATCATGTTCACTATGTCACTCGGGCACAGAATTCCCATATGTACCCACGACATGTGAGAGTTCAGCAAGACTCAAAGTAAGCATGAAGTACATTACCTCTATGGCTGAGTAAGCAGGTCCCTGACGGCCCTTAGAGACCATTTTTTTTCTGTTCATAACAGAACTATCTTCTATCAGAAAGAAGGCAATGGTGTTCTAAGAAACACAAATAACCAAGGAAAGCTATCATATTCTTTCTTACTAGTTATACCTTTCCACATGACACAACCACTTATGCCAAAATCATGGCATAGAAGGAAAGAAAAATATAGGGCAAACTATAGATCCTTTTTAAAGTTCTTTCCTACCCATCAGTAAGCTGAAGATAGAGAGTGTTGGTGGAATGTGCATGTATCAAAAATTTAAATAAAACCAGGTGAGTTAGTTTTGGGCAGTGTTTCCACCGTTCCGATAAGAATGATATATGTATGTATGTATGGACTACAAAATGCAGATTGT